>NC_091136.1:42551003-42851003 GCF_041381155.1 Argopecten irradians
CTCCAACGAGGCCTTTCAATCTCGTATAGACTATATATCTAGCTTTCGCTTGGAATGGTCTACGGCACCAAATGTAACAGGGCGAGAGTTGTGTGTCGCCAGCTGGGCTCGAACCTCCGACCTCGGACTTACATTTGTACTTGTCCACCGCTCTACCGACTGCATGAGCTAAAGGGAAATTCACCCTAGCGCGAAGGTAGAAGGCGACGGTACTATTAAGGTAGAAGGCGACGGTACTATTAAATCAGACCTACATGCCGATTCGCTGTTTCCATTGGTCTTTGTGCATTATCAGTCAAAATCATAGATATGCCACTTTTGTAATTATACATGGCTTTAATGTTTTCAGTTGAATGCCATTACTGGTCAGTTTATTGTTTGTTTTTTGGTTTGTTTTTTTAATTTGAGTTAATAAGTGCATGTGCTCCTTATCTTTCTGCACTTTTCGTCAATAAATCCAGATTTTTAAACTCTTTTATCATAACTAGATTCTAAATACGTTTCTCAAAATTTTATTAAATATGTATGAACTAAATAGCTGTTAACGAATCCGAAGCATAAACATCTACCTTAGTAACGTAATATTGAACACTAACTTGTGAGAATTGTTTGTATTTACCGCGGTTGGTATCACGCAAAGCATGCTGGGTATTGCCAAGATACATGTAAACTATCATGGCGGACTAGAGCGATGTTTGAACACGATTAGAAGGATATTGTGAATGGTAATCTTATAACTGGGGACAAGAAGTGTTGTCATTAACATAAATCGTGTATTAAGTTTAGCACATATTAATTTAACTTAATTTTTAGCTTCTACGACATTGTAGGCGTTTGAATAGGTCGATTTTAAATACAGACGTGCACAGTTATTGAGTTAGGCCTAGGCTAATGCAATGTCAACATTCCTCCTGAATCCAGATGTTGACAGGAAGTTCAAGACATATGATATTTTGATTGGGACCATTAACTATCATCTTCAATACTTACACATTTATTATACAAGACTTCAAATAATGGATATTACATGTTTTGAAATCAAAATCAAAATTCTCAATACATGTAGATACTTTTGTATACATAAATTCTCAATATCATGAACGATTTACTGTACAAGTCACTGTATAGTAGAGCAAACGAATTTTCTGACAATCATGTCACTATTAACATAAGAAGCCCCTAAGGTTCGAATTGATTGACAACTAACATTATGTTTCAAATTTATTATTCCAGATGATCAGACATTAAAGTTTGAGTGAGTTTACTGACACGCCAGTATGTCTGAGGCTAGAGGTGAGTCTCGGGCTAGCTATGCTAGTCAGAGCCAATACTCAGAATCCACCATCATCAATCAGGATATTACTGACCAGGCACTTTTACAGGCCCACAAGTCTAGCAACCAAGCTGCAAAAGTGGTCAGTTTTGCTCCTGGGTCAGGTCTTGAACGTGCAAAGACAGTTGAGGAACTGGGAAAGCAGCAGAGCAAGGGAATGCATGCTGGGAAGCATTTAGATCTGATGGAAAGACTGATTGATAGACCACATAATGCAGATGTGTTCAGAATGGTGAAAGCTTCACCCCGAGAAAATAAACAAGGGCAGCAAAGCACAAGCCCTTCAAAATCACCTTCCATTCCAAATGGCACTCAAGGTCCAACAAGACAGGTATGAAATGATGGTGTTGTAGTCAAGGACCTAAAGATAGATTATTACTCATAATTTTTAATTTCCATGCAGGCATGTAAAAATTATTGCACTGACAAGTTTAGCTTCATGTGGTCGAATGAACACTAATTTGTGCATTTGATAAATTTTAACATTTTAATTCAAATAAGTTTTTTTCTTATTAATTCACAATAATATTATTTATTTTTAAAAGCGGTAAACTTATCAAAAAATGATATAAAGAAAAATATTGTATTTTATACAGGGTTTTATAATCATACATAAATTAATATCTCAGACTATATTTCATTATTGGTATAGGAATGAAATCAATCTATTACATTAGGAAATACTAACAGATACTGCCCTGTGAAGAATGACAGTTATAAATACATTTAGTTAGATTGTTGTTTGTCCTCTACATTGTTTTGAGAATGGAAGGGAGATAAGTCTGTCTGTGTCCTATAATGGTACACACCTGATATACTTGTTGTTAGTTAAAAGATATGTACAGGTGAGTTGGGACTAGTGAGTCTGTCCAGGTATCTCTACTGACCAGGGTATACTGAGTGACACACCTGTGGGTAGTTTGTGATCACAGTTGAGTTGGGATGAGGAAAGTAGGGGGGACTTTCAAGGTGTATGACTACATAGGGTATACCTGCTACACCTGTTGATAGTTTGATATTTCTATCCATCACAGGTGAGTTGGGATTAGTAGGGGGAGGGTCGGGACTGCCCAGGTGTGTCCACTAGTTTCATTGTTATTTCCGTCCATCACAGGTGAGTTGGGATGAGGAAGTGGGGGGACTTTCAAGATGTCTGACTACATAGGGTATACCTGCTACACCTGTTGGTAGTTTGATATTTCTATCCATCACAGGTGAGTTGGGATTAGTAGGGGGAGGGTCGGGACTGCCCAGGTGTGTCCACTAGTTTCATTGTTATTTCCATCCATCACAGGTGAGTTGGGATAAGGATGGGTAGGGTTGGGACTGTTCAGGTGTCTAACTAGGGTACATACCTGATGTCAGTTGATAGCTAAACATGATTCTGTTATACCTGAATGATGGTACATCCCAATTTATTACATGGTGTTGATTTCATACTGAAAACTGTTTTGTAATGGAGATATATATCTATGTGAATATATAGTACAGGGTCTACATAGATCTACACATGTATGTGACTAAGTAGAGTCTTTGAGCGTCTTGTTGGGAAAAAATAAAGGCCATGTAAACCACAATGTTGATAAATCTTTTTTAATCTTACAGAGTCCTTTGATACCTCGACCTCCATCAGCCAAAACTAATGGTGCCCCGATGACAAGTTTCAGAACAACCATATTTAAACGTGACTACCAGAAGCGTCAGATAGATTTAAATCAACGTAACCAACAGCCCCCACTGGACCCGCCCAAACTCACTGTCAGCATGTATGTATCCACCAAAACCAACACTGTGTCGGGAATAACACAGATTTTTATACATCAGTAATAAGACTTAATTTGTAAATCAATTAATGGACGATCCTTATCAATACCACACACACATGTACCTCTCTGTTGATGATTCATCATTCTATATTATAACAAAAACAGGTTTATTTAAGTGTTTCATGACCTGTAAGTTGTAATATTTATTAGCTCGCCTATTCGAAGAATAGGGGGAGCTAATGTTGTCACCCTGGCATCAGCGTCAGTGTTGGCGTCCCATTTCACGTTAAAGTTTTTGAGCAAGTTTCTGTTTAGTCAATTGTTTAAGCTGAAGTCATCATAAATGTTTATGATTTTATTTTCCTAATGTGTATGGATGCTGAACGTGATAATACAACCAATTTGGGGCCCTTTAGGTTTTTTTTGAGTCTGTTAATTTGTCATATTTCCATGTTAAAGTTTTTGAGAAAGTTTCTATTTTGTCTATTGTTTAAGCTTAAGTCATCATAAATGTTTATGATTTTATTTTCCTAATGTGTATGGATGCTGAACGTGATAATACAACCAATTTGGGGCCCTTTAGGTTTTTTTTTGAGTCTGTTAATTTGTCATATTTCCATGTCGAAGTTTTTGAGCAAGTTTCTATTTTGTCAATTGTTTAAGCATAAGTCATCATAAATGTTTATGATTTTATTTTCCTAATGTGTATGGATGCTGAACGTGATAATACAACCAATTTGGGGCCCTTTAGGGGGTTTTTGAGTTTGTTAATTTGTCATATTTCCGTGTTTAAATAGTAAATACTTGAACATCAACTTCTTCTGAATAGGCCAGCTTTGCTGTTCTCCAACAGCTCTTGTTTTTATTTAATTATTGTTTTTTTTCTTTTAAGATGTCTGAGACAGCCTATACCAAAATAAAGTACAAAAAAGTACACTAAAAAAGTACATAAAAGTACTCTGCAAAAAGTTTAGGTCATAAAAACGTAAAAAAAAAGTACTCTAAACATTTCTCATACCATGTGAATAATTCTAAGTCCATAAAAAAGTACCAAAAAAGTACTCATACCATGTGAATAATTCCAAACAAAAGTACAAAAAAGTACTCTATAAGCATCATAAAAGTATGCTTTTCTGTACTTTATTTCGGTATGGGATAATCATAAATGGAAATGATAGTAATGAATTATAATTGTCTCGTATGATATTATAGTAATTTCTATTTAAAAGTTAATATTGTATATATATTAATAAGAAGCATTATGAATGAGCACTTCTAATCAGATGAACTGTTTGAATACATGTATATATTACCGTAGCAGTAAATCTTTGACACTTATTTCCTGCCATTTGTAAATTAGTTTTTGGGCATGTTTTCTACATGCCATTGGCTGTGTGGAACTTTCACAGAAAACTCTGTTTTGGAGATAGATCTAGCTAGTGACGCTGAATGATTTCAAAAGATGCTTGATTGTTCTATTTAGGCTCCACAAGAAGAAACCAAAGGTGGTATCTGTACCGATCACCCCAGCAGACGACATGGTGTCTGAGGGTGCTGAAGATCTTGAGATACTAGCTGAGTTAGTGGAACTTATGGGAGATTCAGGGGCCACTGAGACTGAAACAATTAGCAAAGGTATGCAAGATCTTATACCAAAAAAAAAAATCATCTAACAATCAAGAGTTGTTTTTTTCCTGAAAAGAGTTTTGTCTGAAAATCAGTTCTATATTCCCAATGCCAAAGCCCTAAATTGTGTCCTATCAAATCATGAGTTTCTTGAAATATTTTGAATTAAATAATTTTTAAAGATACTTTGATTGACATTCTATATTGGCCCATTTAAAACTTATTGGAACTAGCTATGGGTTGTGTATTTTTTAATTCAGTCATGTATTTTTCACAGCTGGAGAGAAATGAGCCTGAAAATTATGACTTTTTTTCGTATCAAGATATCTTGATTCTTCACTTTTTTTGCATGAGGGAATGCTTTTGTGATGGTTTTCATCCAAATTGAAAGTCATGAACTTATTAGATGTATGCCTTATCAAACTTAGATCTCGAAGCAGAGGAAGATGTTATGATGTCTAAACCCACTGCCCCACCAGAAATTCCCCCGGAGGAGAAAACTGTAACATTCAGTAAAGATGGCTCTGAGAGTTCTCCAACCAAATCCTTAACCTCTCGCGTATCAACAGGAAAATCCTTCGATGACGGTGTGACAGAGGATGAGGATATTGACGTGTGTCTTGTAAAATACCCGGGAGATATACCTATTATTGACACTGTAGCTCCGCCCCCTGTCAAAGCTCCACCACCCATTAAAGAAAAAGCTCCAATGACAGACAGATCTGCATCAACAATGCAGAAAGATGTACATGCGGGTTTAAAGAAGAGAACAAAATATGATGATACAGGTACAGTATTTATGTTATCTATCATATAAACCATATACATGTAATGACATTCAGGGGCGTAGGAAGCGGGGGGGGGGGGGGGGGGCAGGGGGGGGGCAACTGCCCCCCGTTCCCCAGGACGGGGGGCCAACATGTCTTTTTGCCCCCCCCACCCATTTTCGCCGACTGAAATTTTCTAAAAATGCTTATTTGAAAGAAAAAGGGTCCTCCTGCACATTTTTCGTACTTCATTCTAGAAAATATTCTGCTGCGCGACGCATTTCCTAAAACGTTCAAGCACAAAATGTCAAACCTTAAATAGTAAAAATTCAATACACATAAACTAGACTAAAAATGTCCATCAAGGGATTCTATATACTATTTAAAAAAATGTCTCTTAAAAGATCAATTTTTTTATGTCTTAGCGAGAAAATTAATACATTTTTTTATGTTACACAACAATGTGCCGATGGTGTGAAGCCGGTATATTCAGATTGAGTAGGGTTGCATAATGTTATGACGACACAATTATCATTTCTAAATGCAGGTAGCTTAAAATCGAAAAATTACCATGTTAAGAACGTTTTATGATCATTAAACTTTATCGTAAAACTCATCTCAGCCATTCTAAATCGTAATTTTTTTCCTGGGAGAGACCCCCGGACCCCCCTAACACCAAATTCTTGCGCCTTTGGACGCTTGCAAATTCATCAGAATGCATCGTAAAAACTCATCTAAGCCATTCTAAATCGTAATTTTTTCCCTGGGGAGACCCCCCAAACACCACGCTTTCGGGCGATCGCAAAATCATCAAAATACATACAACTCATGCCGGGGGTCACCCTCAAACCCCTAATAAAACACCCAAATCTCGCGCCTTCGACGCTCACACGCTAATTTGGCCAATTTGCGTATTCGTTAATTTCCTTTCAGCGACCCCACTGTCTATAAAAGTGTACAAGGATTAAATTTAGTGATATATGAAAAATGTACATAAAGCATATATTATATGGTTGGAAGTTGAATTAATCTCCTCCTGTAGGTGTGGGGGGGGGGGGGGGGGTGTTTACAAAATATTGAGGACCTTTGACCCCCCCCAGTTTTCAGACCATACATGGTACATGACTTGAGCCTGATTTAGAGTTGAATATAATGCATGTTAGAATAGGAATAACAATTCTACTGTTAACAGACTAAAAGTTTTAAGGTGACATTAATCTAAAAAATATATTTGCTGGAAGCATTCTGCTAATTCTTGATACAGTAATATATTAATTATATTTTTTTGTTGTTGTCTTTTACATTAAGTTTTACATGTGCCCGATCCTTTTTAAATCGATCTGTTATACCCCATTAAATTGTATAGTTATATATCTGATTTATCAAATTGTGTATTAGATGCACAAACTGGTACCTTTTTTTCAATTTGATAAATTTAAGACCCTGTCATAAATATCTTATTTATGGTTATACATGATTGAAAGCACTTATAAAATGATTCTGGGATAGAGAATTAAAGCTTTTCATTCCTGAAATGGTAAAACTTAACACAAACTTATCCTGATAACTAACAAATGATTTGTATATATTTATAACTATAGTACGACAACTCGACGGTATTACATTCGGTAAGAATACTAATATAGCTGTCAGTTAAATGTTGTATTTATTTAATTAAAACTTTTTTGCATGTTGCTTACACTTACACGTTTGTTATTTTGGCCTAAAACAGATTTTATTCATGTTATCCCTCAACAAATATTTGAACTCTGCCTACTATAGGGCTGGAACAGTTCATTATCAAATTACAGGGATTAATATATAATGAATCAGTGGTTGTCTGTGTATTGCTGGTTGGTCTGCTTGTCTCAGTGAGTTTTCTAAGATGTCATTATTCATCCCTTTACCTTGAGCTTCTGTTATATGAATCATGATTCTGTTAGTTTTCCTCTACGATATTATAGTTATGGTGATGACATGAGATATAAGCTCATGGACCCTTAGTTTTACATGCGTGATTTATATATATCTTGATCCTCCATTGTGTATGCTTTTCCAGTTGTCTGCTAGTCTACTCTTGTATTCTCAGTAAATACCCTCTTACACTACCCAAATATGCCAAGTGCAGCATGTATATATACATCATATTAAAAAAGTGTATAAAAATAGTCCTGAAATATTTTGGAAACTTATCTATGAATTTCATGACCTATATGAAATATGAATATGGCTGGTACAACATATTTTCAGATAAAGATTTATGTTTTTCAAATGTCTGTGATTTACCATTTCTGTAGTTATTGGTGAATTGATATCAAAGTTTCTTTAGAATTGAAGAACATCTGAATTTCCCATTTGTAAGCATAATAAAATAGTATATCATCAATTCATAAATTTATTGGATGTTGTAAAAGAATATAAATTTTGACTTTGTTGGTGATGAAGTTGTTCTAAACATTTTATGCTTATTTTTTTAACTTGCAGTGCATCTGAGAGTTATTGAAATTGTTGGGTTTTGGATGTTTTCCTTTCCAACTTTCAATTTATTTAATGATATAATTAAGGGAAAAATGAAATGTTAATTAATTTACTGTCAATTTGAAGGGAGATAACTCATTTACTGCATGAAAATGACATTTATAGCATGTTAAAGGTTTACTCATACCAGGGGAAATAACTCAAACGCTACAGGAGTATTACAGTTATGACATATCAAGAGAGATCATTTTCATGTTGGAAAAAATACATGTAGTTCAGACTAAAACAAATGGAGATAATCTATTGGATAGAAAGTACTTTAGTTTGACCCATACTAAGTGAAATTACTCCCATGTTGCATGTGTTTTTCATGCAGTTATGACATATGAACCAGAATGATCATTTTCATGCTGCATAAAAAAGAAGCTCTGACTAAAAGAAGGGGTGACAACTTATTGTATAGAAAGTGTATGTACAGTACTAGCTACATATAGTTAGACTTACATATGGGGAGGTTTCACAAGTTTTATCATAAAAAAATATCAAATCAGTTACAGCTTGTGTCAGGGGAGATAAATCACATGCTGTAGAATAATTCTTATTTTTTCTATCCAATGCAGTTCCTGAGAATGATGATATGGTTCACAACTTAATTCGTCTGCGAGAGCGCCTTGGTTGGGAGTCTGAGATCCCTCGTCATGCTCCTGGTTGTAAGGCCAGTATGATGACATTAAGGAACATTCCTGAAGAAGAGGCCGAAAACATTGTATGTGTTTCATTGTTTATATCCATATAAAACAGGAAGTGTTTTTGTATATTTTACTATGAGTTTCTTGTTTAGAATTATTTAGGTGTTTCCAAAAAATATAAATTAGAAACTTGGTTAAAATTAAAAATTCCCCATAACAATGTCAATCAAGATCCTGGAGTTCACCTATATCATGGCTTCTAGTATTAATATCATAAAAGAACATAGAGTATGTAGATTTTAATCTTGGAATACAGTCAAAACTCGTTATCTCAAAATTCAATGGACCAACGAAAATAATTTGACTCATCCGGAATTTGACTCAAACATAATGTCATTAGGTTTGATCAGAACGTGGTTTTCTATGGTCATTATCTTAAGACTATTACAGCCGGGTACATGTCTATTACCGTGATCAGCAATTATGGTGATTTTCCAACGAATAAGGTTTCTATTAAATAATTTTAGTTATATGTTTTCAGATGATTCTGGACTTAAGATAATATGATCGTCATAATAACAGGCATGCACCCTGATTTCCCGTAGGTGGTATACTGACTTCAGTGGTTCATACTTCAAACTTATACGTAATATAGTAGCTGAACAAATAAAAGCAAGTATCTTTCTTATTTCAGAATTTAATGGTATTTCAAAATAATAACATAGCAAAATAAACAATAGTTTTCACCTACTGTAAGCAGACTACACTCTCCGTTTCCGGCTCTCGCAGATACTGGTTAATACAATTCACGGTAAATGAACCGAAAGTAGATTTCTATACCAACGAAGAAATACATGACTAAGATACTAGTACATATGCAATGACTAGTTAAACATTTAACATTGTGGGTTTGTGAAATTATTTTGTACAATCAACATTCCATACAAGCCTTAGAAAACTGTTTCGTTTCTAATGATTCCTAAGCAAACACTCTTCCGGTCATGATCAGCCACGCTGGTCCAAAGGGACTTGTAACGTAGGTTGTGAGAAAGTCTGTTGTGTATACATGTGTACTAGGCCTATATACTATATAAAAGGACAAGTGAACCAACGGTTCGCTTGGAAGAGGTACACCTGCCTCTACAAAAGTCGCAGGTATTCCGTCAAACATGGATAAATATGTATATATTTAATACTAATATATTCTTAAACAAATTTTCGATACGGAAAACACAACTTCAGACACGAAATAATATATTAAAGTGAACAGTCGGGCAAGGATGGCTAAAGTCAGTAAAAATGGTGTGAATGTATCCAGTATAATTTCTTATGAAATGGAAAAATAAAATCTCTCGTCAAAATCTGTCTGCGTACGAAGAAATTAATTTAAAGTATGGAAATTCTAAAACGTCCTCCCGGCTCACTATGTCCGTGGTTACATTTCCACGCAGCCTCGCTTTCAATGCTTTCAATTTTTCTTTACTTTACCATCTGGAACTGGGAAACTAAGCAGAACTTGGCCGTCGTATTAATATGCGAGAACTTTTGGAAGGCCAATGAACGCATTTAGACTGGTTTTCTTTGCCCGACTATTCACTTTAACATACCTTTATTTCATTATGAACGTGGAAAATGCAGTCAGATATCCTCACTGTCGTTATGCCTGTCCAGTGAAATCTAGGTCAAAGGCACTCATATTCCCTTGTAACAAATTTTGTATGCATTCATTTCACTTTCTGGTGATATTTTCCCATTGCAAATACAAATAGGCTATCTCCGATAACGCTTTCATTAATCCAATCCAACAACTAAGCGAGGAATCACACTTTTTTATCCAGCACTCGACTCTTGTTCGTATAATCCGCCATATTGTAATTGATGATGGGTACCTTTTTAGTGTACTCGCCCTTACCCGATACTGCACTGAAATTCTGTACCCAGACTCTGTATAAATTAAGTTTCATGGTTAAGGTTCTTAGAAGTACCTTTATTTGAAATACACGTATCATTAATTGAAGAATCTAACTTAAGTCGAGACTCTAATGTTTTACTTTACCGTTACCACATTAATATTGTAGCTTTTAGTATACAGGCACTGTGTATATGGGGTTTCCAGTTCGGGTCCGGGTATGGGGTACACAATATCCACTCAAACGTGTTTAACCTAGATTTCAGTGGACAAGCAAAACGACAGCGAGGAAATCTGACTGCATTTTCCACGTTCATAGTGAAATAAAGGTATGTTAATATATTATTTCGTGATTGAAGTTGTGTTTTCCATGTAGAAAATTTATTTAAGAATGTATTGGTATTATATATATACATATTTATCCATGTTTGACGGAATATGGGCGACTTTTGTAGAGGCAGGTGTACCTCTTCCAAGCAAACCGTTGGTTCCCTTGTCCTTTTATATAGTATATAGGCCTAGTACACATGTATACACAACAGACTTTCTCACAACCTACGTTACAAGTCCCTGTGCGCTGGTCGAGCCATGCTGAGTGTGATTGTGTAAGCACAGGTCGTGTCTATGTACAGGTAAGTCACAATTGTAAAGTGACTCTAATTAGGAACCCAGACTTGAGAGCATTATTAAACAATTCATAATTAGAAATCATAGTTGTAGTATGTTTCCAAAGGCCTGCATATACCGATCGCGATATGTGCAGGTAAACCAATCATGTTACGACAAACCACAGGTGAATTTCATTTGCTTGTGGCTATGATTCATTTACATAATTGATTTTTTTTTTAATTTAAAATTTTGACTGAAATTGACTTTGAGATAGCGATTATTTTTTTCGCCGAATATTTCTTCTAGGGACGAGGAATTGACTTTGACTCAACCAGAGTTTCGAGTCATCGAAATTCGAGTCATCCGATCTTAAAATACATACACAAAGAAGGAAAAAACATGGGACTTCAAAATTAATTAGACTCAACCGGAATTTCGACTCAAGCGATTTTGAGATAATGAGTTTCGACTGTATATCAAAATAAATAAAATGGAAGTTGTCACACTTTTAATATATAAATTCACAAACCAAAATGATTATACAGTACATTATTTGTTACAGGTTGGATCTAAGTACAAAGAAGATGATGGGGATTTTGTATATTGCCTGCCTAAATGGCGTAAAAATCGACGGGCCCGCTATGACCCCTACGACCTTCAGGTTGTATCAGCCAACACTGCAAGGTCACACAAGGTGTACTATACCGTGACTGCGTCCTTCATCACCACGGTGAGTACATATAATAGCTTAAATATTTATTTGGAAGGAATCTTGACTGGGACAATATATAAAACAGAATCTTGTTGTAGAACAAATGACAGGATAACAAGGGCAGTTGTTGCACATTCTGGTTTTTGAACTTTTGAGTTTTGGGGTGAGTTCAGATTTTGAATATAATAGAAAAAATCCCAGCTAAAGAAGAAAACCTTGTTTCACCAGTAATTACAAAGCTATTGAAGGTTATCTTTTTTCTAATTTTAGCTTTATATGTATATACATGTATATACTTTTGAAACATTATAAATTAAGGTAAGCTTCATCATCGGTATTGTGTGTACCAATTCAAAAGAATACTTATAATCTATTGATTACTTCACATTGTCAGAGTCAGTATGGGCAAAACTTGGGTGTAGATGAGTCTTGTTCTGTCAAAGTTATTCTGCCAAACAGTTTTTCATTGCCATATTGCCTCGAAGATAAGGCGTTTGGACTGCTCAATACATGTATTGGTATAGTATTTTGATATTTGTGTTGTACTTATTTAGTGTACAATGAAAGAAGATGGCAGCACTGAGTCGGTAAACGACCCTGCCCTCTGGTGGCTGTGGGAGAGACGACTTTTCTACATGATCCATCTACTTCCTGTGTTTGTAAAATTCAGGTAAGTGTTTAATTAAAGTTTCACTATGTTGTTTAGCTAATAAAGCCTAAAAGCATGGTTCTAAATAGGAGAAATAAAATCCTTCTTCTGTAGAGTGTGTTGCTGTAAATGATGAGATATCCTTTTGGGCTTAAGTTTGATATTACCCAAAGCCAAAAGCAACAGTTTCAATTTATAATTATATCTTATTTTCAGATTGTGGAAGACTTTTAAGATGTGGAAAAGAAATGTCCGTCTTCAGAAAAGTGCAAAGAGCAAGTGAGTAAAAAAATAAACTTATAATCACACTATTTACTTGGACCTCATTGTTCCTGGAGCTCTACTATTGCTTTTGTATTTTGTAGAAGATAAAAAGTACTTAAATCAAAGGTTCTTCAGCTGTACAATTAACAACGCTTTCATTCAGAACCATGAAACTTTGTCACTTTCATATGTAATGACTAGTTAAGTTTAGTTGATGCAGTTTACCAGCCAGACGTGAAACAATATATGTAAATAACATTAGACTTTATAACAATGTGTACAATTTCTACCTGGGCTATAATGGTGACCTATTGCAATAAAACCACTTTATTTTCGTATATGTAATATTTCACTTCTTTGTGTCACCTGTCATCTGTAGTCAGCCTCATATCAGTAAGTTTGAATATCAGAATTATTTGACAGTAACTTACAGAGTTATTGCCCTTTATCATGTGAGTGTGAACTTACAAAATTCCATTGCAGAGTTGTACTTTACAAGAGCCTATTTGTGGCAAATGAGGTACTCCAGGGGTGTCTAATCCACGTGCGGAGCCTGTGTGAGGCAGCATGTGGAAGTAATAAGGGGCTTGGGGATGGTGAAAGTGCCGTGTCACTCATCAGTATGGACCGTGGGGCAACCTTAACTCTACAGGAGTTTAAAGAAATTCAGGAGAAGCAAGGAAAGGTGGCCCTGGAGAAACTGAATGCACTACGTCGTAAAATCATTGACATTGTCTGGGAATCTTGTGCTGTAAGTAGTAATGTCATCTGTTTATGAAAGACCTTTAGGTTAATTTCTTAGATTTTTATTAGGTTGATCATGACAGTTATCCAATAAAAAGCAACACATGTTCTTATTGGGCAGATAAATGGACAGCATAAAGGGGTGTCTCAAAAGGATATTTTGTATGGAAATAATTCAAGATGGTTGTCAGGAGTTTTGATTGGTAATACAGCTGCTTGTTATATAACTGTTGTACAATGCTGATACTGTTTGGTTGAAGTTAATTTTTGATCACCAAAATTAATGTGATTTGAAGCTTTTCTACTTTAATTGAAAACATATTAATAATTATCATAGATTACATTGCCTCCATAGAAGATTTATTTTATTAACAGGTTTGTTCTAAAAGTTACAAAATTATCTAATATAAAATGGAAATTTAGCTGAAAAGAAAGAAGATGGATATTTAAACTTTTTTTTTCCAGACGGTAGCAGAGATGGAAGGTATAACTCATGGTATACGATCAGAAGGAGTCAAAAAAGTCATTGTCAAGGAACCAAAAGAGGAGGAGGTCAAGGTCGTAACCGCCAAATCAAAGCTACGCTCAAAGTATGCGGCTGATATACCACTGCCTGAGACAAAGGCAAAGAAAAATGACGACAAAAAAGGTAAGCATGAAAATATCCAGACTATACAAAGGTGATTTGTTGTGTTCTGTATTTACCTATGAAGGAGTTATCTGTTCTTGTGGGTAGGTATTGATTCAGAATTGCTGTTTCATTTTTGCAAACATATTGTTATATTTTTCAGAGAAAATGACATCATTTTAATTAGTGCATAAACCTCTGATGTAACAATCGAATATACACCCTCAAGAGCAGATAACTCTATATGATATGACAGAATGTAGCTTATCCCTGAAGCTTTGTTTTCTGGTCAAAGGTTCTTCAAGATGTGAAGATGTCAAATTTATTCTTGATGTTTCAAATATTTATTGCATAAATAAATATCATTTTATCCAGCATTGATACTAACATTCATTCGATTAAAGGTTTTCTCTCTACTTGATGATAGATTTTGTTGTTTACTGACAAATCTTATTATTGTATATGGTTTATGATAGTGGTCAAACCGCTGTATGCTGAGATTGCTGAGTGGAGGAAGATTCTGAATCGATTGTCTGGATTCCTACGGTCCATTGACTACCTGATATTGGAAATGTTACGGAGACTGGTTGTTACAGCTGTGCGACACTTGGTAGATCACCTTGTGTCTTCGTACAACGTAACTGACGAGGACGAAGAAAAGGTAGGCCTTCATTTCAAAATAAGGATTTAATTTATTGGGAGTTTTACACTGTCAATTGCGTAATTTTAAAATTCATTATATTTTTAGCCCACCATCATCAGATGGTGGGCTATTCAAATAGCTTTTCGTCCATGGTCCTCCGTCCGTCCTTTCGTCCATTAACATTTCTTCTTATCGCTATTTCTCACAAAGTACTGAAGGGATCATTCTCAAATTTCATATGTAGGTCCCTCTATGGTCCTAGTTGCACATGTTGCATTTTGGGACTGATCGATCAACAAGACGGCAGAAAGGACGCAATCTTGGATATTGATAGTTGAATTTGCTACCACTATTTCTCAGAATGTCCGGAAGGAACATGTCTCAAATTTCACATGCAGGTTCTCTTGGGCCATAGTAAGTTGTGCATATTACAGTTTGTAACAGATCAGTGAACAAGATGGCTGAGAGGCCGCCATCTTGAATATAGATAAATGAAGTTTGTTTCAGCTATTTCTCAGAAAGTTGTTTCGGCTATTTCTCAGAAAGTACTCATGAATGATCTGTCTCAAATTTTATAAGTAGGATGTAGTCAAAGTTTGAAAAGCAGTAAGAAGATCCCTCTTTCCATTTTCAGACATAGATCATTCTTTGGTGGGCGCCAAGATCCCTCTGGGATCTCTTGTCTTTCATATAGTAACATTTTCATAAGAAAATGGAGAAAGTCTAGCCCCAGGTCAAAATGTTTTAGACATTCAGAACAGATTCAACTTTCCTAAAATGACATTTGGCCCTTGGATTTTGTTTAATTTAAACTTTCTATTATTAAAGATGCTTCACCGCTGACAAATGGTATTTTTAGGGCGAGCAGAGTACGCTCGCCCTATTGTTTTCCTTGTCGTGTGTAGAGTCTGTGTACATCCGTTATGCCTAGTGCGCATGAAATACCGGAAGTGAGATCTACGTATTGAATAACTATATTCTGTTGGTCTTTGGCTTATGGTTACATACACAGCTTATGATTACATAAACATAAATTAAATATTAACTCTTTTGCAACGATTTACATATGCAATTGTCAGTAATCAAGAACGTACCTGGATTAAACACTTATCACAAAAATACGTTTGGAACTGGAAGCGTATAATCATAAAAACGCTTGCATCTCTCTTTATATTCAAGCACCTCGCCGATTTTGTACACCAATGTGCATTAAGGTTTAAATAGTCGATAAAGGATTATGGAACTGGAAGCGTATAAACATACAAACGCTTGTATCGCTCAAGAAATCCAAACACCTCACCGATGGTGTATTAAAAAGGGTTCAAATAGTCGATAAATATAGACGCATTGTGAAGCGCATTATCATACGAGTGAAACAAAAAAAAAAGACAATATAAAATATCAGTCTGGGTGTCTGACCTCTAGATCTAATGTACCCCAGAAAGGCGTTCAAGCATGGCACAGGTGAGTCACCATGTGCACAGAGACTAGACAGTGTTCTAGCGGACGACTATTTTGAACAGCGAATCAAGTCTTGAGTCTATCGTATCAATGTCTATATAATAATAAACACGCTTCTATGTAACAAAGAACACACTTAACAAAGTTCAAAGGTATTTCACATTTAAAGTTCTGAGGAAGTAAAGGAATGTATTTATTACAATACACCAAGGGTGTAAACCATCTCCTTGTAATAGTCCCAGAGATAATGAGCGAAAGTGCTATGTACACGGGGACACCTGTTGCCGAGGATTATTTCATACTGGAAATTAGGGTTAGGAAGTAGTTAGCGAGCACTTAATGTCTAACAGACATATTTCTAGTTTCACTATTAAAAACAGGAGCAGACGATTTAATATTTTTCTTCAGTTACAAAAGTTACTTACTTTACACCATTACCACCATTGAAAAGTTTGAGCTTCTAATTTTACTTCAAGTTAAAAATATGAAAAATAATTAATTGCATCCCGAAAAATATCCGTACCACTATATCCTATGTGAAATGAACTACTGAATGCGCATGTACCAAAGGCAACATAAATTATTTTATATTATTTTTTGTTTTAATTAGACTATAATATACACGATTAAACACTGATTATTGTTCAAATGATGAATATCACTTTTGGTCTGTCGGCGGTGGATCATCTTTAATATGATCAATTCATATCAAGTACATTGAATAAGAAATCTATTGGAAATAAAAACAATTGTTTAAATCTTTACTTAAAGTACAAATCTGATGTTTTCAACTTTTGATTTATCCTTGTGGTTTTAACCAGCATACAGCTATTTTCCTCTACAAAATCAGCTTTTGTTTAATCTAATGTTACATCTGTGTACAGTCAAAAACACCCCAAAATTCCATATCACAAGCCAGCAGATTTCTAGTAAGTATTTTCAGTGAATCTCTGCCCCATGTCCCTATCCCTGTCCCTGACCCTCCCCTTTATTCCTTTTCAGCTGTATTACTAATGTTGAATTGTTACAGTAATGGAGAGCATTTCCTTGGACCTAATTCCATCCCAAATTGTGTTGAATAATGATTTCCCAGAAACTCCAAATTGGTAATGACTAATTTCCTTAACATTATTTCGTTGACCTATGACTTTTCAACTTTTAAACTATCCCCCATTGTCAATTTTTGTATCAGGCGTCATCTTATGTTCCTTCGTCGAAAAGCAGCAGTCCTGAGCCAGAGGAAGATGAGGTTCCTCAAAAACCTGTCAAAACGGTAGAGCAATCAGGGGCGATAACTCTGGAGTGTCTCAAAGCTTATAATGCTATTCCATAACTAATACTGTTGTTTTAATCCTCAGATACGTTTGTTTTGAGATCATATTTAACAAAACGGGAGTTTTGTTGGAATGATTACATTTTGTGTGCTATTTCTTAATATAATAATTTTTTTGAGTATCTTGTGATTGCATATTTTGTTATGTCTTTTTATATGAATTTGATTACATGTAATCATATATATTCTGGTTTTTGTATATGTGTATAATGTTAATACCAAAATTGATGCATATATTCTGAACTATCATTATGCAAATAATTTGCATATTTGAGTGTGTTTTAAGGTAGCTCCATACTTCTGGGAAAACGTATGTCATTTTTTCTAACAGGTCTTGTTTTTTTGCATTTTTCATGCAATTTCAAATCTGTAAAGAAAAATGGGTGTTCTAGAGCTATTTGAGCTTGAAATAAACCATCCGTGCAAATTTGCTGGCCGAAAATAGAAAAATTCATAAAATTAAGTTTTCTGTAACATAAGGGTGAATGTAGTCTCGATCCTGTTGATTTTTTGTCCTATATTTCTGATGATAGAACAATATACAAAACTATTGTAGTTCTACAAATGATAACTAATATTCGTTATTTGCCAGGACAGTTTCTATACATAATTATCATGTTTTGCCATATTATCAATGAATAGGTCATATGAATTGGCGCGGTTTTCAAAAGTATGGACCTACCTTAATTGACTCTGACTTTGCCTGAGAAAGCTTTGTGTTTTCTCATGCATCTATTCCATTATATAATCCCAATGAAAAATAAAATAACTACCACAACCTGTACTTACAGGGGTAGATAACTCTGATTCACACAAAACTATGAAAAAAATACAGGGATGTACAGAATCAAATATTGAAGTGTGTCAGTAAAGACAGAGGGACAATAGCCTGCAAGTGTTTATTTAATCAAATTCCTGATGGGAGTTTAGACTTCTTTGACTCTGACCTTGCCCTTGTTTTGAATGACATTCATTCCAAATAGCGGTAATACAAAACCCATTTCCGTGTCCTTAAATGTTGCTTGTATCATCACTCATCTCGTCTCAAAAGACAATTGCTGGTAATATGAGGAAGTTTTGTTTGCATCTTAAAGAAGGCAACAGCTTTATTGTCCAAATTTTGGTTGACTTTATCAAATACATTGCCTTTGCATTAACTTTATGGGAATTGATATGAATGTGCTTGACTGTAAATATATATGAAAACCTAATAATATTATTAGTAAACTTTTTTTAACTAGTTTGAAACCTTTGAATATATTAAACTTTAACCGTGTGCATGTAGTCTGCTATTGTATTGTGTTAATTTTGCCTTGTCTGACCTACACTAACTATTTTTGGTTCATATCTTCAGTATTTATAGAGAGAAAAACAAAACAGTTGGTATATATTTTAGAACCAATTTGAAACAATTTGTATCACTTGTTGGCCTGGACCATGATAAAAGTATATGAGTGGTCAATAATGTAGTATATAGTTCATATATTACAATTTGAGGTGAGTGACAATATGCGATTTTCTATATCTCAAAATTTTACAGAAAAATGCCAAAAAGTTTTTTTTTCAGAAAAATTTCATGTGAACCACAGGGTAATAAGCTTAGTGAATAGCTTGTGCTGATTAAGTGTTATATTAAAGCCAACTTGTATATTGTTATTACAGGGAAGTTACCATGGTTCTGAGTATGATGATGATGAATCTCTGTCCACTATGAGTCGGCTGGATTTCTCCAGGTAAGTAACCATGGTTACAAAGTTGAGAACTTTGTCAAGCTTTCTTATTAAAATTTTATCTAATCTCTTGGTTTAATTATATATTAATAATTATAGAGGATTATAGAAAATATACACATCATTTTAGCTCCATTAGAAAATATCAGTGCCAAAAATTAAGAGGCCAATTTTTAATATATGATTATTTTATCATGATTGGTTGTTAAAATTTGATATTTATGCTTAAATCAAAATCAAATTGTTAATGAAGTGAATTTTTTCCATTGTTACTAGTTATCTATGATCTGATGCAGTCAATTTTTTTTTTCTAATCTCCAGGACTTATTATTTATTTTTTGAAGCTCTGAAATTCTTATGAACTTCATGCCTCATTGACTTTCAATACTTCTAATGTGTAAATTATAAGACCCTTAATTCTACTGTTTATTTTTGCTCTGTAATGTTCAGGTCTCATAGACCTTTTTCTGGTGTTCAGTGACATTGATATTATTTCTCAGGCCCTTTGTACCTTTTGTTTTGATTGGCAATATTTTATTTCAGGCGACAGAAGAATCTTAAGACGTAAATAAGTTTGAACATGTTGAGTTGTGATAATACACCTATAGTGTTTTCTGTGTCACTGTCTCTTGTTATAATTACATGTTAATTAAACTGTGTTGATGTGATTAGTAATAAAAACTGTCTAGTGTAATTAATCAAATCTGGCCATTGCAAATTATAATAGAAAAGTATGTGAGAAAATTTACCAATAACCTATATAAAATTACGTGATTACACTTATAACAAATACCTGTAGATAATTGTGGGTTTATTTTATTATCCCCCGCCCAACGAAGTTGGCGGGGGATATACAAATGAGTTCCGTCTGTCCGTCTGTCCGTCCTTCCGTCTGTCCGTCAGTACGCATTGTTTCCGGAGCATAACTCTAAAACCAGTAGAGATATTTCCATGAAACTTCTTACACACATTGGTCTTATGGTCTAGTAGTGCCTTTTGCTATTTTCAGGTTTTCATTTTTAGCATTTTTTCCGTAACCATGGAAACATTGCTGAAAATATCATATTTTTGTACCAGGTTCGTTTCCGGAGCATAACTCTAAAACCAGAAGAGATATTTCCACGAAACTTCATAGACACATTGATCTTATGGTCTAGTAGTGCCTTTTGCTATTTTAAGGTTTTCACTTTTTGTACTTTTTTCTGTAACCATGGAAACATTGCTGAAAATGGCAGATTTTTGTGTAAGAATCGTTTCCGGAGCACAACTCTAAAACCAGCAGAGATATTTCCATGAAACTTCATAGACACATTGTTCTTATGGTCTAGTAGTGCCTTTTGCTATTTTTAGGTTTTCACTTTTTGTGCTTTTTTTCTGTAACCATAGAAACATTGCTGAAAATATCATATTTTTGTAGCAGGTTCATTTCCGGAGCATAACTCTAAAACCAGCAGAGATATTTCCACAAAACTTCATAGACACTTTCTGTTTATGGTCTAGTAGTACCTTTTGCTATTTTTAGGTTTTCATTTTTTGCACTTTTTCTGTTACCATGGAAACATTGTTGAAAATATCATGGTAAATGGTAAATGTTACTTTGCAAAACTCCACCCATCTTTGTGTATATAGTCTAATATAAATGTCAAGGCTGTATACCTGATTCAACAATTGCAGCCCCGCTCTACTTGAATTATACTCCATCTTTCTTTAGCTCAACTTCCCTTTTCCTGGTTTTTTTCATACACATAAGTCTCCACAATCAAACTTACTTCAGCTTTGATATCTCCATTGGCGGGGGATCAGAATGACTATGTCCTTGTTGATTTTAATTCTAAACATGTTCTGTATATATAGTAATAACAAGTTTGATTTGAGTTTTTATTTTGTTGTATGACAAATTTGTCATAATTTGTTATTGTCGTTTGTATTAATAATAAATTTAACTTTTAACTTTAAAAGATAATAACTTAAACATTTATCAATGATTTTTATGAATGCCAACATTGAAAAAACAATTTGGTCAACCTGACAGCTGTGTACAAACAAATATTATGTTAAATAAAATCTAAAATGAAATCTCAGTCTAATTGGACCAAACAGTGGAAGTTTAGTGATGTGTGATTAGACCTGTAGTGTAACCATTGATAGAGATGATACATTCTGTGATGTGGTGTGTGTAGTATACTGACTGTCCTACAAATCATCATTATTATATAAATACAATTGTACTACTTCACATTTCCTTCAATAAGTAATATCTGCATTATCTAGATATTTTGAGTGGTATACATTACCTAAACAAAACAAAAAAATGTCTGCAAATTCAAATACATGTAAAGTCTTATTCATTGTCATTTGTCTCGTGTGAAAATTCAGAAACAAATCATCATGTACTTACAACTGTAGTTAATCTTTTTATGTGAAGAAGCTGAAGATAATCACATTACGTGTTATATTGCCTAGAACATTTAACGCCATAGTCAGATATTACAGGAGTGGTTTATGATTTTCCAGACCCATGTCTGCTGTCAGCACCTCCAGCAATGTGCCAGCATACGCGCGGAAACAACAAAAATCAGAGCAAGGATATCTTATCCCCCATTTTGACTTTGATGAACCAGAATTGTTTGAAGGACCACCTGATGCTGATGAGGTAAGTTCTTTGAAAGAAGGTATAAAAAATTTATTTAATTTATTTTACTTGCAAAAAATTTTTTTATTTATTCCTTTCCATATTCTATCCAAAATGTAACCAGGGGGTTACTGAAGGATAATGCTTTTCCAGTCACCATGATACTGTTTATGACTGCCTTAACCTGGACACCATTCAAACCCTGAACAATATGTACCATGAGGCAATAGTACATAATCAACATACCGTATAAATAGAAGTAGTTACTGGGGATTGGACACATGTAGTTTGATGGGCGCATATTGGGTACAAATGTACTTTACAGAGAATTTAAAACTACAGTGGAACCTCCCAAAACCGAACCTTCTCAAAACCGATCACCTCTAGAAACCGAACATGGATGCCATGTACGGAATAAATTCCTCTTTATTAATAGTATATAAAACTTCCCAAAACCGATCCCTCCCAATTCCGAATACCGGGCCGATTTTGAGATCGGAATAGTCAAATGTAACTAAAATATACTTCTGAAAACCGGCCTTACCTGAGCGACACCGATAGATTACATTGAGGTCTGATCAACCGACCGTGAAATACACACGTACCTGTACCATAGATGTTGCATGCCATGTCCTTGGGCATGTATATAGATGTGAATGGTTATAGATACACGGTAATTTTACCCGAGATGGTGGTGTAATTATTTCATCATGCCTATTGTTTAGATATCTAACGAAGGTCTACCATGTGGTTTCTTTACTGTAAGAAAACAAGCAGAGCTAGTAATAAAGAGAAAGTTTCGTATTCATATCACACGTTTTTATTTACATATGTAGATTTCTAGTTGTCGGATAACGTAAATTATCTGTATGAAGAAGCCGAAGCCATGTATTGTTTTAGAAAATGACTATTATAATGACCGGCATTGACTGATCATCGTGTAATTAGACCATATAATTTGATTCTTGACGTAGGCTAACCGGAAGCGATCGGCCGTATGTAGGTTGCAGACGATAACATCCCCAAGAACATTCACGCAACTAACTAACTAAACTACGTTTATAAGCGGTAACAAAGTCAAGTTTGCTGTAATCCATTCCTTTTAAACGTATGATTCTCTTTTTTGTGATAACATTCACATTAACAATCAATATCGGTCGGTTTTAACGAACACTAGCTAGCAGGGTTGGGGTAATTAAAAATGTAATTGTAATTAATTGCAATTAATTACATTTTTTCAAGTAATTGAAAGTAATTTGTAATTAAGAAATATTTCAATTACATGTAATTGTAATTTGTAATTAATTACATTATAAAAATGTGTAATTAACAATTACATTTCAATTACTTTTCAATTACATTTATATATTTACTAATGTCTAAATAATTACCAAGATTAATGAATGTATGACATTTATTTGGCTATGTAGAAATTTAAACAGGTAACATATGTGAGACCTGTTTTACCTGTAGTTTACCCCTCAAGCAATATACAAGCTAGGTGTGAGGTGTGAAGTTGTGAACACAAAGCCTGTGATTACAACTCACAAAGGTCTTGCTTATATAACACCTGTTGATCACCTAATTAGCAAATCTAATGAAGGCAAAAATATAGATGATAGCTCAGATTTGTCTTCACTGCCCCTGCCAAGAAAATTTTAACAGAAGACTTTAGTGAAGATTGCAGAGAAATATTGTGACCCATTAAAGTTCTGGAAAGATTATTCTTGCAAATTTCTAAATTCGTCTTTTTTAACTAGCAACTACTTAGCTATACCAGCCACTTCAGCTCCAGTAGAGAGATTGTTTAGTGTTAATTGCTGGCAAAGTATTCCGACCAGACAGATACAGACTGTCTGATGATGATTTTGAGATGCTAATGATGATAAAATGCAATAAAAAAATATCAATACCTGGTACATAAAGCTGACGCATTTGACAATATTACTGCTAGGTCCAATAAAAATCTACATTTAAAACAAATACACCCTACCAATACTCAATTGTAACTTGCAGTTTATGTGAATTGAACATATGTTCTATCAGAATTTACTGATATCGACTTATTATATCTGTATAACTGCTAAAGTGCAAGATTATACAAATGTGTATATATGCAAGGATGTATATCTCACTTATAAATCCTTGGTATAAACATATAAAAAACATATTAAGAAAATGTAATGTGTAATTGTAATTAATTACTTTTTGAATGTAATTGTAATTGTAATTAATTACATTTACAAAACTGAGTAATTGTAATTGTAATTGTAATTGAGTTTTGACCAAGTAATTGTAATTGTAATTAATTACATTGCAATGTAATTGACCCCAACCCTGCTAGCTAGGCATACATGCGATGCACTAATGTAAAAAAACGACTTCCGATCGATTAAATCCGGATCGTGATGATCGGTATTCGGTTCACTTCTCCAAACCGAACCCTCTCTAAACCGGCCGAAATTATATGCACCGACCATGATCGGTTTCGGGAGGTTCCACTGTATATGTTTTCATCATTGTAACATTAGACTGCATCTAATAGGTCTATTAAAAAACCTCATGAGACCGCTCAAATGGCATGTTGATTTAACGATATACATGTATAAGTTCTGATATTATTATAATTATAAATACTCCAGTTGAGAATATATGGTTGTTATGGTTACAGATCCTGCGTGAGATCCAGCACCGTGACCAGGTGGAGGAGGTGACAGCCTGTGTGTTTAGTCTGCAGTTGATGCTGAACGTACCAGGAGTGACCGCCCCGCTGTCCTCATCTCACCCATCCACCAGAGGTGACCGTAGCACCATCAGGTCCAACACATCCTCACGGGTTAGGTTTGATGACAAAGTTGACTCCACACAGAAAAAGTCGGTAAAATTCACCACAAACCAGGAAAATGAGTCAGGTTAGTATATATTCTTATCCATACTGTCATACAATCACAATTATAGTTTTACTTTCTTATAACAAGCATTTTCATTGGTTGAAAATCTATGCTATCAACCAAATATAACAACTGTTTACGTTTAATATTGCTTTTGATTTGCTGACAATTGCAAGTTACATGGTATTTTCATAATTAAAGAAAATAATTTGATAATTAATATTTATTGAATCAGTTAACATTTTGCTCAAAAGTATTGATCATGTTCTAATTTTAAACATCCTATCCCATCAAACTGTAATCCTCTGATAATAGGAATGATTTAAGTTTTGATTGAAATAATGTTAATGAGAATTGTGTGATATTTGTTTTATGATATAAGATGGTAATGAGACGAGTGATAGTGGTGAGGAGGAAGAATCCTCAGATGAGGACTACGACGAGGACAACCAGAGTAGGAACAGATTTGCTTACGCCTACCAGGAGGAGGAGAAAAAGTAGGTGGAAAATGGCCTGGATGTGTTCTTTTCTAATTTGATTGATACATTCTGTATTGCTGTAATATCACATATGTCTCCTGTTTAAGCTCTTATCATGAAATATGAAGGGAGTATTTACATGTGGTGTCTGGCTATTCTATTGTGCCTTGTGTAGCAGATATTTCTAGTAGTATAATAATTAATAAAAAAAATTCTTACTTGTAGAGAAAAAACTGACTTGTCAAGGTCGTTTGTCAGTCTGTGGCCCAATGAAAATGAATTTAAGTATGGCATCAGAGACGTAATTTCAGGATTTGAGAACACTGTTGGTGAGTATGATACATAAAAATTGTATTGTGATATGTTAATACAAGAATTTTAACATTCTCCAAAGTCAGAAAGTAAAAGTTATTCACTAAGGCTATTAAACAGATACATGCTTCATATAGATAGAAATTATCAGATTAATGCTAGAGAAGCTGGCTTTTATATTACACAAAGTAAATAATGTATTAACCATAAAGCTAGAAGCCACAGGGACTGAGTAGTTTTAAGGTGTCCCAACACTTTAATCTTTCACCTCTGGGTTGTGGGTTTGAAAGAAATGTGGGGCAGTTAATATGTATTGACCTAACATCATTATTTTTTTCTCCTGATACTCCAGCTACCTCCATGATCCTAAGGACACAAAGTACCAAATATCACTTAACAAATCCCACTATATGTTTTATGTGAACCCTATGTCCTTACATATCTGATTAACCAATGTGATTATCTTAGGTGCTGTAGTGTCGATGTTACGCGAGCCAAAGCTTGCTGTGTTCTACTCGCCACCTAAACACGATTTACGTCTTAACTTTGACGATGAAGAGGAGCAGGAACGTAAGGAGATGATGCGACCTTGGCCTGACCTTGAATTTGTGTTTGGAGATGACCCAGAGTACCAAGGTTTATTGTCGGAGCTCGACTCGTACATGACAATGGAGATGGAGTTAGTCAAACAGTATTCCACCGTAAGTCTACTCTGTCTCATCTAGGAGAAAATATTTCCTTTCTGACAGCTGAAGTGTTTAGGAAGCACAGTGGTCTGGTGGCAGGACACAGGGTTTGTGACCAACAAGTTACTGATTCAAGTTCAGGCTTAGGTACTATCTTGTATCCCAAAGTAAGATCATGAGAATCTTACATTGATTGATTTACTTCCTGAATTCCCTGCCAAAATCTTATATAAGCTGTTTAAACTGAAATGGCCAAAATTTGCTGTTTGCTTCTCAAGGAATTTAGATTGATATCGTCAAAGACCAAAAACCATGGAGGATATTTAATTAATTACTATTAAAGTTTTACTATTATAAATTTTCTTTCAGAACTTTGACCACTTTTGTGTGATGGTTGACAAAGCAAGGATTCTGAATGTGAAAGAGTCAATGGCAAGACGGGAATGGTCAACAGAAGAGTTCCAACATGTTCTGTCAACTTATACCGACATGGTAGGTCATATACAATGTTGTCAAGGTCATTGAATTTTTTAGCTCACCTGGCAATGGGCTTATGTTATGGCGCGGCGTCCGTCCGTCAACATTTCCTTTAAATTGCTACTAGTCATAGAGTTCTGCATGGATTGTAACCAAATATCCTCTGGGGAAGACGAACAGAGATTGTATGAATTTTGGCTCTGACCCCCCGGGGGCAGGTGGGGAGGGGCCTTATAGGGGAAATAGAGGTAAATCCAGTCATAGAGTTCTTAATGGATTGATAGAGTTCTGCATGGATTGTAACCCAATTTGTTCCAAAATTCTGTGGAATGGGAACAGAATCTGTATAAATTTTGGCTCTGACCCCCTGAAGCAGAAAGAGTAGGACTCAACAAGAAATTATTCCTTTAGAAAAAAAAAAAACAATGATCCTGTATTCAGAACATTACTTGGCATTACAAACCAGGTGAGCAATACAGGCCCTCTGGGCCTCTTGTTTTGAATAAACTAAAGTTAGGTATAATCTACCCTATATTGAATTGTTATGTACTTTCACCAATTTATCTACTTCTCAGTGTTAAATGTCAAGATCACATAGATAACAAATATCACTAATGTAAGTCATTCAAGGTCAATTCTTAGCATATTATACATGAATGTCAAGGTTATAAGACACATATGCTAAGGGATGATTGTGGCCAAGGACTTAATGTGTTTGATAATAAAACCTTCCACTTTGCTTTCTGCCTCCAGGTTGTTATCTGCCACCTGGCGTGGCCTTATGCTCACATGTATATTAATGGGTGACAATTAAGTGTTGGTGTTGGCTGATCATCTTACCATTTTTTTCCTTCCATCCTCCCAACAGATCCACCAGATGAAGAAGATGACAACTGTAAGGCGTGTTTCGATGGTTCAGGTACAGAGTAAACGCTTCAGAGAGAGTTGTCTCCCCTACTGCGAGGAAATTGTGTCTGATTCTCATCAACAACTGCCTATCATAGCAAACAAACGCAATGAAGACCTCCTAACAATTATAAAGGTATAGAGTTTAAAAAAAAATCTCCAAAATGTATTGGATTCATTGTTCAGGATATTTCTACATACCAGTAATATGGCTTTAGTTTTGTGCTTTTCTTCATGTAAATTATGTCAATAATAATTAATTGAAATGCTGATTTATTTTTTATCCCCCGCTTTCACCAAAACAGGGGATATTAAGTTGGATTTGTCCATCCGTCTGTAACGCTTGGTTTCCATGCAATAACTGCCACAAATCTGAAGTGATTTTTTTGTAATTTTAATTTGGTCACATGGTTTAATGCGCCAAGGGCTTGGATGAATTAGCTTGACACTTTCATCAGACCTAATTTTGCGGAGTCATGGCCCTTTGATTAACGAAAAAACAGCATTTTCATATGTTTCCGTTTGATAACTCTCGTATATATTACCAGATTTTCTTGAAACTTAGTAACATCATTAAATGTCTCAGGGCCTTGGTCAAGTTCGATCAAGACTTTGATTGGACCTTAATTATTTGGCTGAGTTATGGTCCTTTGATTAACAAAAAATGCTATATTTGTCTGTTTTCGTTCAAAAATTTCTGCAAATATTACTGGATTCTCTCGAAACTTGGTAACATGGTTGAATGTCTTGGGCCTTTGCCAAGTTTGATTGGCACTTTCATTGGACCGTATTTGGCAGACTTAAAGGGCCTTTGATTAACGAAAGCAGGGGATATAAATTCCATGAATTTGCTTGTTTTACTTAAGGGAGCATCGAAGAAACTTGAACATTACCCAACATCTGTGGAAGACTTTGTCGAACATCTGTCATTTTTGGGGAAAATGTCTACTGAGTTGCCTGCTCTTGATAAAGAGTTCTTCATAGTGAACAAGATGTTTACCATAGCCAAAGAATTCTCAGTTAAAATCGACCCAGAAGATTATGCCTTGTACCAGTTCCTTGGACCAAGCTTCAGGCATTTGAAGGTAAATTTACAAAAGAGGCTGCAATGCACTGCTCAAATTTTACTGAATTTCAAAGCTTTCACAAATTATTGTATTAAATGATAAATAGATCATGACAATTACTTTCCTTGAAATAGTGTAATATAAAGATTAAGGTCAGAGCAATCATGATTTTAATGCTTTCAACATTTAAAAAAAATAATCACTACCTGGTAAGATATTTATGTTTCATGTATCATAGTATGTTTTCAAGCAAAAAAGTGAAAGATTAACAATTTGTGGGAAAATCTGTGAGTTATTTTGATTAAAGAAAGCTGTTATCTATGACGAAATTTAAGGACACAATCTTTAAAATTTTGCATTGTTGATACATTTTATGTACGGTAGAATCAATCTTTTAAAATAATGTTTTTAGCAAGAAAACAAAACTTATAGGCAGAAAAAGCAATCTTAATATGAAATGCGTGAGTTTTTTTAACAAGAGAACTAGTCTTTTAAACTGTAATATATTATTTTTCCAGTCAACAGTGCTCTACAGTGAGGCCAAAAAAGATGAAAACATTCGTAAGTTTAGCCGGGATCTTGACAACCTTATATTCAGTATTAGAACCAAGATCATGGACCTCAAGAATCGAATCCAGGATCCGGATCTTCTACATATGGACACAATGAGTGTGACAGCCCTGGAAACAATTCGGGACCTCCAGGACGGTGTTCAGGAACTCTCCGTCAAGGCCCGGAGTTATGCTGCCTACCAGGAGCGGTTTGGAAGCTCCCTGACCACAGGACGGAAGGGAATCTATGTGGAAATTGAGTAAGACTACTGTTTCGAAAACTAAAAACTGGTGTCGGTAAAACTTAATATTATGCTATTATCGATTATTAAAATATGATTTATCATAAAAAAGCTTATATATAATACTCATTAAATGTTAGGTGAAGTTTGCTTAATCTCTGGCATTAACTTTTAAAAGAAACAAGGGTTTAATATGAAAAAAAACTGTAATTCTTTTCAACAATTAAAAAATTTTGATGTGAGTTGTGATGATGTTTTGAGTCCTGAAAGTATAATTTTGCTTTTACAGGGAATACTTGATGATTGATAAACGTGACAACAAGAGTGCTCAGGAAATCCAGTCAGAACTTAACGAACTGGAACATGATATCATGCTTCGTCGAATCCTGTGGCAGTCGCAAGAAGAATGGACAAAACTAGTGGAAGAATGGACCGCCACAGTGTTTGATAGTCTCAATGTTCAAACCCTTCAAAAGAATGTGAACAGGTTTACTCAGACAGTTTACATGTTAGACAAAGGCCTGCCTCACAATGAAGTAGTGCCGCGACTCAAGGAGAAGGTACTTGACTTCAAACAAGGTATGCCCGTCATCACCAGCTTAAGGAACCCGTCACTACGGCGACGCCACTGGGAAAACATCGAGCGACTCATTCAGAAATCCATCGCCAAAGATAAGGCGTTCACATTAGGAAACCTGTTGGAAATGAATGTAAGTATAACTTACAGGTTAAAGTTTTGTGAAATCTTTGGCTATGTAAATTGTTGTTTCTCATATTTAGGCATCTGTCAGTCTCATATTGTTTCAATGGTAACAGGAAATACCCCCCCCCCCCCCCCCCCCAAAAAAAAAAATCAGCTTTCGAAGTAAATTCACATTAACAAAAGAATGGTTAATATGCTTTCTTTCAATTTGAATTACTACAAGTCAAAAGTGCTGAATAGATTTTAACCTTATTTAGTCAAAAGCATTCATGATATGAAAGAGATCTTACACAGATGTTGACATTAGGTCAGAAGGGGATTAAAATGACTTCTTGTCATGAAATAAGTAAATATTTATGTATTTCATTTGCAATATGCTTTCGGGAAGGGGAGTATCAACATAAACTCTGACTTTAAAAAAATAATGAAATATAGAATAAATATATTTGCTGTTTTTAATTGTTCTATTTAGATCTTCAAACACAAAGAGAAGATTCAGGAGATATCCACAAGAGCCAGTAACGAGGCCACGCTGGAGAACATGCTCCAGAAGGTAGAGTACCCAGGTTTTATTTACCATTCTTAATTTGAATTGAATGTCATTGTTGTAAATCTCCATAATAATTCAATAAACAACCAAGACCAAGTCAGACATTTAAAATTCTGTTATGTTACTTTTTAAAATCTTTGTTACAGTTTGTCTAAATTTTCAGTTTTGTATTAATAAATTTAGAAGTATAGTGCTATATTTATTGTTTAAAGATTAGATTCTAAAAGATAAGTTTATGAAAAAAAATATGTGATTGTTTTGAGGCTTCTAAATAATGAATTTGCTGGATTTCGTGAGTGTTTTTTGTGTGTTACACTCTCTGTAGATCATTGATCTGTGGCAAAGTATGGACTTCCGACTGGTGGCTCATGCTGGTCGGGACACGTTCATCATTGGAGGAGCAGACGACATCCTGGCTCAGCTAGAGGAGAGTCAGGTCACCATAGGAACCATCAGTGGCTCCAGATATGTGGCTCCCATCAAGGTAGGTGTGGTTGTCATGGAAACCATGTTATTTATTATAACAAAATTTGTTGTTTAATTATTTGCTGAAAAAAAATCAGATTAATTTAGATTTTCAGCAAGTACATAGAAATACCTAAAAGTCCAGAATTGTTTACTAAAAATGTTTTTATTTTTTTCATGTATTATAAAAACCTAAACCAGCTTTAAAGAAAAAATGACATGGATGATTTATTTTTCCAACAGAACCAGGTTGAAGAGTGGGAGAGGAAACTTCAGGCCTTTGCCCGTACATTGGAGGAATGGATGAGGTTCCAGAGGAACTGGTTATACCTGGAGCAGATATTCAGTACACCTGATATACAGAGGTAAGAACTGACTATACCTGGAGCAGATATTCAGTACACCTGATATACAGAGGTAAGAACTGGCTCTACCTGGAGCAGATATTCAGTACACCTGATATACAGAGGTAAGAACTGGCTATACCTGGAGCAGATATTCAGTACACCTGATATACAGAGGTAAGAACTGGCTCTACCTGGAGCAGATATTCAGTACACCTGATATACAGAGTTAAGAACTGGCTATAACTGGAGCAGATATTCAGTACACCTGATATACAGAGGTAAGAACTGGCTCTAACTGGAGCAGATATTCAGTACACCTGATATACAGAGGTAAGAACTGGCTCTAACTGGAGCAGATATTCAGTACACCTGATAAACAGAGGTAAGAACTGGCTCTAACTGGAGCAGATATTCAGTACACCTGATAAACAGAGGTAATTTGAGGGGAATTAGAATTGATGGCACAGTTACAATACACCAGACTATCACCTAGATGAAAAGGTCTCATTCCTCAATCTGTGTGAAATGATCAGGAGTCCAACCATTAACCATAAATGTCCTATTCCATTCCCAATCTGGACAACAAATTAGTGGTATCAATAAGTTCATGATAACCTAATTTGCCATTTGTGGTAAAATACCGGAATATTTTTCAGACAATTGGGTCCAGAACATAAGATGTTTACCGGAGTAGATAAGGCTTGGAAGGACATTATGCGTCGCGTAGAGGACCGACCAAATGCCCTAAAATCAGCCCTGGCATCAGGAACTCTGGAGACACTACAGACCGGGAACGGCACACTGGAGAAGATCCAGAAGAGTCTTGAGGTATGGTCTGACTTAAGTTATCTTACAGGGTCATAGAGGCATAAGGAAATGGAGAGAAGGGGGCTTTAAATAGGAGTTTTCTTATTGAAGGGCCATGCTAGTAAAACTAGGGTTTGCGAGTTTTTACTTGACTATGATTTGTAACCAATAATTGAAATGTAGAAATATTTAAGTGTACTGGACAATGTTAATGGATTGTGGGAAACATTGTCAGCTTAGCATCTTCTGTACCTCTTCAAATATATTCTTTGTAAAAATGGCTCTAGATTCTGTTCTCTGGAGTGATATACAAGTACTATATATCACTTTATTGTTGAACATGCCTTACTGCCAATTCAATTCAGTAAAAAAATATCTTTGTTATTCTTATATTCTTGATTTTTTCAGGACTACCTGGAGACCAAGCGTCTGCTCTTCCCACGATTTTACTTCCTCAGTAACGATGAACTGTTAGACATCATGGCCCAGTCTAAGGATCCAAACGCTGTACAGGTAAGCTGAAAAATACCTTAACATCTTCACTCAACTCTGAAATGTTTTATTTTAGTCTTCAAAACAGAAAGGATCTTTTATGACGCTATATAGGATTGACACCTAGCAAAAACCTTGTTTTTTAATAATGTAAAATTATGTCTGACATTTTTTTTTTCAGCCTCATCTTGGTAAATGTTTCGGAAATATAAAATCCCTCAATATCAAGTCAATGCCACGACAAGCAGCCATTGTCAAATCAATGACGTCGGCAGAAGGAGAGAATGTGAACATGCCAAGGTAATGCTTTGTTCTGCCTCACAGATCAGTAATGGTTTATCCTTATTATCTGGTTTACTTGTTAAAGACAGTCAGAGGGGTAAGGTCTTAATGGCCAGTATCAAAGAATTTGTTAGAGCAAAAAGTACTGTAGATGTTTAAATTTACGTAAGAAGCAATGAAATGTGTGTGTATATGAGGCATACAGTGTTACCAAAGATTGTTCCATTTTGTCCCAATGGCTTAGAGAGGTGGAGCATTAATATCTCACAGACATTTCTTGTTTCTGTATATTATACAGAAAGTGATACCATTATATGTAAATATCTTTGATTGATAGTTAAGGTGTTAAACTTCTTCATTTATTAAAAAAAAAATCTATTTAATTTTTTTAGGAACTTGAGAGTACGAGGTGTAGTAGAACAGTGGTTACTTGGTGTGGAGGCAGGGATGTTTGAAACTGTGAAAAGGTAGGTAACAAATATATGTAATGGTAATATTATTATGTTACTTTTCACATTTCAAAATGTATAGCACCCAATGATGACTGTGCTAGTAGGCAACTTATTTTATATTCTATTTATGGAGTAAATTAAAATTTATTTTTTTAAGTGTGAAATTTTGAGGATGCCTGAAAATGTATTGATTTAACTGATGATCACAAGAAACTGACAGTACAGTCCATCTACCTTGTGAAACACTCTACATGCATACCTTAACTAACCAATGAGGTTTTTTGTATTCTGTAGACATCTGAAAGAAGGTTTGGCTGGCTGGACCGGGACAGAACTCCAGGATTGGGTCCTCAGACACCCTGGTCAAGTGGTCATCACAGTGGTCAGTTAAGATACTACAAGTCTTTTGCCACCCTTTCTAAATGATAAAGATTTAACTGCATTTTCTTTTATGACTATCAGGCTAAAAGTAATTTATATATATACTGATTAATTTCCAGGCAAGACCTTTGATTGGGTGCTTGTCTGGTACTCCAGCTTTCCATATTAACCAATTTATGCATGTCTGTAAATGACTAGTACCTTAAACATAAAGGATTTTTCTGGTACTAGGCCCAGATCCAGTTCAACAAGGATGTGGTGCGATGTTTTGACCAGACATCCCCGATTGATGCCTTAATTCAAGTCAAGGACAACATGGTGGACTCTCTTAACTGTCTGGCCGGTCTGGTGTCCAGTGACATCAAGTTTCACCAGCGGTCAAGCATAGAGGCCTTGCTCACCATCAACGTCCACAACCGTGACATTGTTATCATGATGATCGACGACAAAATCACACGCAAGGATGACTTTGATTGGAACAGGTATATCAATTCGGGACGGTTTTTACTTTTGATTTTCGAGAAATAGAATCTTGTTTTTTTCAGTAATTTTTTTCTGTTGAAAAAATGAAAATAAGTTAACAGACATCTGCTTTATGAAAAGGAGGAATAAAATCTTATACAACTTTTTTTACTGACTTATTTCTACATTAGAGATACTTGTGATATTGACTTTGAGTAATAGAATCTTATATTGGTACCTTTATGCCTGACCCTACATTACAGACAACTACGGTACGAGTGGGATGAACAGAGGAATAACTGCCTTGTAATGCAGTCCAACGCCTCCTTCCAGTATGGATATGAGTATCTTGGCTGCTCCTCTCGACTGGTCATTACACCATTGACTGACCGCTGCTATCTCACACTGACCGGTGCTCTACACTTACATTTGGGTGGCTCTCCAGCTGGACCAGCAGGAACGGGCAAGACAGAAACAGTCAAAGATCTAGCCAAGGTCAGTTGGATTGTTATCGTTGGACAAACTTAATCTGCAGTTCAAGTTACTGGAAGCAAATTGACAATTGTTCCAGAGTAATCATATTTTGGAAATGTAAGACCACAAGTTACTACAAACAAAATGTTGCTATAACTGATATTAAACGTTCAAGACCTGAGGATGATAGAGCTAATGTTCTTTAAGTTCAGTCATAAGAAAACTTTACCCAATTAAAAAAATCACAATTATTATGATTATGACATTCTCCATTCAACAGGCTGTGGGAAAACAGTGTGTGGTTTTCAACTGCTCGGAGGGACTGGATTATAAGACCTTGGGGAAGTTTTTCTCAGGGATCGCTCAGTCTGGAAGCTGGTGCTGCTTCGACGAGTTTAACCGGATAGATGTAGAAGTACTGTCAGTAGTTGCCCAACAGATCCTGTCTATCAAGTCTGCTAAGGACTCACAGCTGATGAGGTTCATGTTTGATGGAAAGGAAATCAAACTCAACATGACCTGTGGCTATTTCATCACCATGAACCCAACGTAAGTGATTCTGAATCCATTGTATCTCACATGGTACTATAAGTCTTGGATAATTGTTGGTGTAGTGTGATCGGATAGGATGTCGTATTTCATGTTTTCAGCAGTATAATTCAATTTTGCTTGTTACAAGCATTTTCATTGGCTTAAAAATTTACTTTATCAGCTCATAAAGGAAAAAATGGCGTTGCGGTTTGTGACATTGCTTCTGATTGACTGAGCTGACGGCGCAATGATTTCATTGACAAAAGAGTCCCAAAATGAATTTTGAGTGTTGAAGAGATTATCTTTAGTAAATTGAATTATAAGGATTAATTCGAATATATTTTTTATGTTATGGAGATATAACACAAAAATCTGAGTGTACTCTCATCATAAACGGCTTCGCGGTTTATTTAGAGTACACTCAGATTTATGTGTTATATCTCCATAACATAAAAAATCAATTCAAATTAATTCTTAAATATTTCAATATGATATCACTATAAAGTTGATAATAGATTCTGCTATCACAGACAGACTAACACCAGGTCGTCAACAGTTGGTTTTAGCTTTAACATTTACAGCCATACCAAAGATATAACACTCAGTTAGCTTTAACATTTACAGCCATACCAAAGATATAACACTCAGTAAGCTTTAACATTACATCAGTTAACTTACATTTACAGCATACCAAAGATATAACACTCAGTTAACTTTAACATTTACAGCCCTACCAAAGATATAACACTCAGTTATACAATAGGTTTAACATTTACAGCCATACCAAAGATATAACACTCAGTTAGCTTTAACATTTACAGCCATACCAAAGATATAACACTCAGTTAACTTTAACATTTACAGCCATACCAAAGATATAACACTCAGTTAGCTTTAACATTTACAGCCCTACCAAAGATATAACACTCAGTTAGCTTTAACATTTACAGCCATACCAAAGATATAACACTCAGTAACTGATCATTAAAAACCTCCAGATTTAGTAAGCTAAGTGCCAAATTCACAACATTTGGTACCAAATGGCCCAGTCCTCTGTGATCTATATACTCTTTAATACAGTATAACCCTGATTATTTCATAATGGTTTTCAGATAATAATGAAGAGTAATCTGACACCTTTGACTCTGTGCTCTTTGTTAGTCCAAATAGATTTCTTGTTATACATAACAATGCATGGATATGTGTGTGATGTAGCAAATATTTCAGCTCGTTATCAAGGGTGTTCACTTTTTCAGTTACCTTGGACGTGTGGAGTTACCCGACAATTTGAAGTCATTGTTCCGCTCAGTGGCCATGATGGTTCCTGATTATGCCATGATTGCTGAGATCATGTTGTTCTCCGAAGGATTCATGTCAGCAGCTTTGTTGTCACGGAAAATCGTAAACCTGTACCAGTTGGCAAGTCGTCAACTTTCCCAGCAGGACCATTACGACTTCGGTATGAGGGCCATCAAGTCTGTTCTGGTGATGGCGGGACATCGCAAACACCAGGCCCATCATGTGTAAGTCACTCATTTAACACCTCTACATCTAATCTAAAATCTACTTTTAAATCTGATGTGAATCATTTTAAATCCAACTACTTTGGAAACATTAAAAATTGATGTAAATCATGAATTTTCATTGCTCAACAGTCATTTGCTTTTGAAAATGTTTTATTTGATATTTATAAAATTACAGCGGTGAAAATGAGATTCGGCAGCTGAATGAGAAGGATGAGGCTCACATTCTCATCCATTCACTACGAGATGCAAATCTCCCAAAATTCCTGGCTGAAGATGTGCCACTGTTTGAGCGTATCCTGGACGATCTCTTCCCCAGTATCATTCCCCCAGAGCCTGATCATGGAATCATTGAGGTAAGGCTGTGAGCAATACTGGTATATAGAAGCTGTCATTGAAGCATTTTCAAGCATCCAAGTGGAACTAATAAAATGCAGCATCTCAATATCTGCCTGAATATGGTAGAACCTGGCTTAACTGACCAGGATAGTCTTTCCATCTAAATATGATAGTGTGTACTAGGTAAAATCATTGAATGCCTGAAATCCTGGGTGAATGATGCTATATAGGCCAGTGTTCAGGTGTGTGAAATGTTGATAAGTTAATGTTGTCAATGACTATGAAATATGTCACTCTTCTGTTTTAATATGTTTAATAACAGGTTGCTGTTAAATTCTGTGGTTATTAAAGTCAATATATCCCCTTATCGTAAATCTACAATGTTTGACAGCGAGCCATCAATATGGCGATCCGTGACCAGAGCCTTCTCCACTGGCCCAGCCAGGTAGAGAAGATTAAACAGCTGTATAACCAGATCCTAGTGCGACACGGTGTCATGTTGGTGGGACCAACAGGTGGAGGGAAGACTACTGTACGGAACTTACTTCAGAAAGCCCTCATTCTCCTACCTACCATATCACTACAGGACAACCAACAGGATCCAGCCAGTCGCAAACAGAGTGTGTTTCAAGTATGTATACAAGAGTACCATCCAGTGATTGTCAATCTGGATTGTAATATTTGAGATTTTAAACTGTTTGTTTTTTAAACTGCTGTCTTTCAGTACCTTGTCTTTCTATTATGAGATGTCTACCTGTACACATAACCTTGAGTGTTCATATCTCTTTGACAGCCATCCTCATTTGATCTTGACTGTTTGTATCATTTTGACAGCCATCTTTATTTGACCTTGACTGTTTATATTCCTTTGACAGCCATCCTTGTTTGACCTTGACTGTTTGTATCCCTTTGACAGCCATACTCCTTTGACATTGACTGTTTGTATCCCTTTGACAGCCATCCTTATTTGACCTTGACTGTTTGTATCCCTTTGACAGCCATCCTTATTTGACCTTGACTGTTTGTATCCCTTTGACAGCCATCCTTATTTGACCTTGACTGTTTGTATCCCTTTGACAGCCATCCTTATTTGACCTTGACTGTTTGTATCCCTTTGACAGCCATACTCCTTTGACCTTGACTGTTTGTATGCCTTTGACAGCCATCCTTATTTGACCTTGACTGTTTGTATCCCTTTGACAGCCATCCTTATTTGACCTTGACTGTTTGTATCCCTTTGACAGCCATCCTTTGACAGTTTACCTTTGACAGCCTCCTTATTTGACCTTGACTGTTTGTATGCCTTTGACAGCCATCCTTATTTGACCTTGACTGTTTGTATCCCTTTGACAGCCATACTCCTTTGACTCTCTCTTTGGACCATCCTTATAATATGGCTCCTTTCTTGACATCTGTCAACATATGATTATGTTTATTGTAATTAATTGAAGCCACAAATTGAACCAAAATTAACACAAGTAATATAAGAAATCCTCCATATACATTGTATGTTAAAAGATTGATTTAGCCAATGTCATTGACAAACCATTATGTTCTGTAGCACAACCGAGCTAAGAAAGGCCATGTAGAAGTTTTCACCATCAACCCAAAGTGTGTGAAGCTTGGAGAACTGTATGGAGAAACAGACCCCAATACTTTTGAGTGGACAGATGGTCTTATTGCGACTGCAACTAGGAAATTTGCTCGTGAAAACATGCAGATTCCAGGTGACGAGAGTAGGCCAGTGACTGCTGCGTCTGGAAACACACAGGTAGGATAGTGTGCAATCTGCAAATGTCAGGCCTCATGGCTTGATGATGATTAATCTTAATGTTGTGTGTTGTGATTTCTAATACCTCGAGTAGCTAATATTTTGTGTATGAATTTGATTTTATGTAGAAAACTTTTTTGTCTAGGAGGGTTTTATGCTTTTGATGTTGTCAGTTTGATTTCCATTTTTGTCTAGTATATAAATTCATATTATGTTGTCAAGTTTATTTTTGTTTTTGTCTAGAATATAAATTCATGCTTTTGATGTTGTTGTGATTTTGATTTTGTTAAATGCTAATTTTGCTTTTATAACCTGCATTTCAGTACAAAATCAAATCAATATTTTCATAACAAAGACAGGACATTTTTTGCGATCTTGTTTCAGCATAATCAATGATTATTGAATTTGTTATTCCTTCTTTTTGAAATGCAAATTATCTCCTTACCACAGGGAGTAGGCGCTGGTATAATTGGTATACGCAAGGTGAGGCCAAGGTCGCGGCTTTTACCCTATACATATATAATTCTGTTGCTTCGTTCTATTTATATTATTGCTATTGCATTTAGTTCTGTATTTAGTATACATACATTCTTTTATCTTTTGGTGCTTGGTGACATGTTGAACTTCCTATTTCTTGATTTTGTTCCCCTTGCTTTTTTTACAGCTAAACAGTCTATTTCTATATATGTTAGCAGTTCATCTCATCCAATCCCATATTATGAAAAACCAAATTGTCACCTACTACCAAATTATTTTTGTCCCTTATCTTGAAACGGTCACCCCCAATCTGTTTGTCTGTTAGGTTCCCTATCCCACAATATTTACTCACCATTTGCTGTTTTGTCCCTGAGCTTAAAATAGTAACCCAAATTGGCTATGTAACGCTGGGCTTATGCTGTTACCCTGTTTTGGCAGAGTTGAGTATTTACAATTATCATAGTGTCCACCCCTAAGTTCAAAGTTGAAAAGTCTATACCCTAAGTTTATACCCCACCTCCTTCTAATTTGGTTTTAACGTTTACAAAAATGTATTAGAGGTCTAGGATTGATGTTGGGTAAAAAAAGGGAAAGGGATAGATTTTTCCTCAAATTTGAACATGTTTTGGACTTTTGTATCAGATCTCATCAATTTATGGGGTAAGTTTTTAAGTCTATACGTACTGTATGCACTATTCTGGTTAATACATCTTTACAAATAAAGCACAACACTATAAATGATGAAAGCAACTATATTTGTGAATTTGAGGGCACAAACTAATGAGTTTCGCAATAATTTATGGTATGAAACTCTGAAATATTAAACTGACATTAACTTTCTGTTTGCCTGAAACAGTAACCCACCATCCATTTGTCTGTTTGTTCCCAATCCTGAAATAGTAACCCACCATCAATTTGTCTGTTTGTTCCCAATTCTGAAATAGTAACCCACCATCAATTTGTCTGTTTGTTCCCGATCCTTAAATAGTAACCCACCATCAATTCGTCTGTTTGTTTCCAATCCTGAAATAGTAACCCACCATCAATTTGTCTGTTTGTTCCCAATTCTTAAATAGTAACCCACCAACTATTTGTCTGTTTGTTCCCAATCCTGAAATAATAACCCACCATCAATTTTAGTGAGTTTAATTGCATGAAGTTTTTATTATATTATGTTTTTCTTAATTAAAGAATATTCTTGATGATTTGTTATTTGATAGATTTATTTATCAGTTTTTATGCATGACTTTTGTGAAGTGAAGATCTGAAGCCAAATTTTAGAGAACATTTATTATGCAGTACTGTAGATAGGATAGTTTCATAAAATATGAAGTGCATGTTGCTGCATTTTGTTTATATCAGAAAGATTCTGAAGGTACTGATTTGGTGTATTAATACTAGGAAAGTAACAGATATATTAGGCTAGTATATAGTGATTACATAATCATGTACATTCATTTTTTTGTCACTACAAAGTATGGAAAGCAGGTAGTTAATTACTAGCTTGACACAGAGAGATAAAGATCTTATATCTCTGTTTTTGCTATCACTTTCTCATACACCCGGTGTTTGGTGCTATCCTTCCTACCTCAGGACTCTGGCTTGGTCATTCATGGTATATCATTTTTCTGTTTTTGATCAAGGCTTACAGCTTGTTTTCTCTGTAATTATTCTGGAATTCATTACATACCTGGATCTTTGTTATTATTTGGAGATTTTTTTTTCAGATTCTACATCTTAATTGCTGATGAATATAAAAATATTCATCTAATATTAATGTTAAAGCATAATACATAAAAAGTTAATTATTAACAATTGTCAGTATTATAAAACAGAAAATTTGATCAAGAAAACTTTTGTTTTTGTAAATAATCAGATGGTTGCAATATCTTATATGGTAAGTATAAGATGTAGGAAACAATAGATTTATTGTTTGAATGTAGAGCATGACCTAGACATGATATTCAGACTCTAGTCGGTGTTTTGATCAAATATAACTAATATTGGTATGGTTATGACTAATTATAGCAATGTTCCATTAAAAAAACAACATTTTTATGTTTAGCCCATTCCTCTTTATCTTTATTTGACTTCAAAATTCCATTTTCCTATGTCCACACCATATTTCTCATTCTGACATCAACTTTCCATTCTTGTTGCAGGCTCCCGTTGCTGCCAGTGTTCAGAGTGCACCGAGTGAACCTGACACTGAAATGTCTGAAAAGAAGGAGGATGATCCTCTCCGTCAGGACTGGCGTTGGTTGGTCCTGGACGGTCCTGTGGATACTCTATGGGTGGAGAACCTTAACACTGTCCTGGACGACTCCAAGGTTCTCTGTCTGGCCAGCGGTGAGCGGATCACCCTATCCGGTGGGATGAGACTCATCTTTGAGGTGGACAATTTGTCCCAGGCCAGTCCGGCCACTATCAGTAGATGTGCCATGGTATACATGGTAAGTCAGGACATCATTTTTACAACTGTTACCAGTACATACCAGCTTTATATATATTGTAATAGGGGGGATTTTTAATGAAGAATCAATTCACTTGAGATGTTTATATTGTGGGTAATTGTTTTTAAAATACGTAGTTGTTTTTTGAGGGACATTCATGTTGATAATATGGAATTTTAGTATACAGATTTTTCACTTAATATGTTTGTCAACAACTTTGTGGAAGATTTCATGATGAGGATTTATCAGAATCTAAGTCATGTAAAATGTTCACTATATCTGCTTCATTACATTTTAAGCTCGCGTATTCAAAGAATACGGGGAGCTAATGTTGTCAGCCCGGCATCGGCGTCAGCGTTGGCGTCCCATTTCACGTTTTTGAGCAAGTTTCTGATTCGTCAATTGTTTAAGCTTAAGTCATCATAAATGTTTATGATTTTATTTTCCTGATGTGTATGGATGCTGAATGTGATAATACAACCAATTTGGGGCCCTTTAGGGGGTTTTTGAGTCTGTTAATTTGTCATATTTCCATGTTAAAGTTTTTGAGCAAGTTTCTATTTTGTCAATTGTTTAAGCATAAGTCATCATAAATGTTTATGATTTTATTTTCCTAATGTGTATGGATGCTGAACGTGATAATACAACCAATTTGGGGCCCTTTAGGGGGTTTTTTGAGTCTGTTAATTTGTCATATTTCCATGTTTAAATAGTAAATACTTGAACATCAACTTCTTCTAAATAGGCGAGCTTTGCTGTTCTCCAACAGCTCTTGTTTCTTAATGAAAAAATGTAAGAAATCACATAAAAAAACTGAAATGATTAAAAGAAGTTATATTTACTCTGTCTAGGACCCAGTAGATCTAGGATGGAAACCCTTTGTGAAGACATGGCTGTCACGTCTGCCAAGAGAAATGCCTGAGAGTGGAAAACGTTACCTACAGGATATGTTTGATCATACAATAGAGAAGGGACTTAGGTTTGCTCGGAAATACATACGATTCCAGTCAATTCCCGCTCCGGAAATGTGCCTTGTCTCCTGTTTGTGTCATATACTGTCAGCTTTCCTGGACTTTATGGCCAAGAATGGCGGTTTCGGAGCCCCAGGTAATTGTCCTTAATCCATCACTGTATCTGTTATTGCCTACAAAATTGTTGATATTAAATGTGTACTTTGGTATCATTGATAGTATTTCTTGGGATATTTGGATAGATTATTGTCCTGAATACCTGGAAATTTGTAAAGGGGAAGGTCACTTGGTGGCTAAGGGTAAGGTTACTTTTGAAATTGGGAGACAGCAAGGTCACTGTGATTTTGGAAATTGCATACTTTGCTTAGATCTATTTGGTACTATTCATTTCGGAATTTCATTCTGGCATATGTAAAAAAAAAACTTAAGGATTTCAAAAGATTATAAATATAAATAACAAAGTATAAGCCTATACAAATCCATTCAGGCTATAAGAATTTGTTTTTGTTTTGAAGTTTATTTTATTGGGTTGATGGCCATAAACACTGAAAATTACTGTTTAGAAACTTAATAATGGTAAAATGAATAAATACAGGTATGTATTGGACATTTAAATCAAACAAGCAAACTGGTAACCATAGTTTTAAGTCTGATCTGTATGACACAGATTCCCTACTGATATGCTTTGATTTACATTTTGTTTTTTTTTATGATTTTGTTTGATAATTTGTTGGATAAGAATTTCAGTTGTGTTTATTCCTTCTTACCTTGACTATTATCAGATAAGCGGAATGTTCCAAGTAGCAGAAAATCTAAAAGTACATTATATTTTTCTGCATGGTTTTAAATTGATTGACACGAATAATTAAATTAGATCTTACTGCATGCTTTTGTTTGACCAGTGGCCTCAGTCATAAGGTCAACAGCTACCATAAAATAAATAAAAAAAAAAATATTTAAGAATAGAAACTCATGTTTTTTGTGTGGTTTTCTTTGAACTTAGATATTATTTAATTGATAAAGAAAATTTAATGTTTTATTAAAGAATAGATACACTTAATGTACTTAATGGTTGTGGGTTTTTTTATATTTGAAGTAAAATGGAATGAAATTTAATGACTCAATTTAGACTAAATGAATGTAACATAACATTAACTTTATGATACAAAATCTAGACGGTTTTGAACTTATCATGATTAATCCTTTAATTTGGATGTTTGATAAATTGACATCAGATAAAATGGCTTATCTCAGAAACACAACTGACACAGGAGGACTATGACTAGTGTCCTTATTGTAGAAATAACATAGATAATTTCTTAATTTCTGTTGTTATTCGCCGCATCTGTATGAATTAAGATAAGATAACATGGTGTTTTTATTATTATTTTATCATTATACAAGGAAATGATCAGTGTATAAGCTTTTTAATGAGGTTAATGTACTGTTTGATCAACCGTAAAGAAAAATCATTTTTCAAATATGATTGTATGATTGATATTCATTATGTGTAAAACTTTTTTTGTTTGATATTAGTTTATCATAATTGATTATATGTTAATTAATAATCTAACTCTTTTACCTGTGTATGCTGGGACAGTGTGAGTGCTACACGTCGTCATGCACATCAACATCATTTTATGTCGTCGCATGTCATGTCACATGACCACACATCATATATCAACTTATCTATATCGACATACACCGTTACACTTTTACACTAAAATGTTAATCCTATCGTTATATCTTGATTTGAGATTAAACTTACCAGCTCAATATTTCTCTGTTATCTGTTATTATTATGATTATCATTTCTAATCATTTTCCAACACAATTTTTTTTTTTCTGTAAAAAAACTTCCCTGAACTCTTATTTCCGATATGAATTCAAATAATTCAAATAATTGCTGTTAGAAGCGAAAAAACACCAATAAACTTTCATTTGGGTATGGAAAGCCAATTCTTTGCAGAAAAAAAATGCAGAAAATGTTAAGAAGGGTGAATCTGATGTTATTATTACTGTTTGATAGTGCGACGAAAAATAGGTGACATATTCTATGGACGTAGCAAACAACCCGACAAAGAGACAGGTATCTAGAGTAGGGTTGTCCTAGACATATTGTTGATGTGTTGCGTTTGTTAACTTGTTGTGATAACTTGTTTGGAGGTGTGATAATTGAACTGATCTGTTACCATTACATGGTCACTACAGGAATGGTTAATTGGTCAGCCTTGACCATCACTGTAGTTTATTTCTAGTCATCATCTCTACATCACATCTATCTGTTATCTGCAGTATCTGCATCTAGCTGCACATTGAAGCAAACATCTATATCTTCTTTCACAGCCTTTCTCTATTCCTTTTGATTATATGTAGTTCACGTGAAATGTCTTTTTAATGTTGTGTTTGTAGTCCTCTATTCACTTTCCCTTCAAGATGTCTTCTTCTTTTGTCAGTGATTTAACTTAATTTCTCCACTGGGAAAAATATCCCCCTGCCCTTACATGAATTTTTTTTTTCAGAATAAGTCTTTGTTCTTTGTAAGTTCAATTCAGTATTTCTTTTCATCAGAAAATTTAACAGAGAGATATCAAAGAATTTTACTGAAAATATCTGTCTGGTTCACACTGAAGATACATATTCAAAGGCTCACAAAAAGTTAATTAAGAAAATTCGGAGATGAATAAATAAATTCATATTTTTTTCTCTCAAAAACTATCTGTTTTGTTTTCTTATCAACTGTCTATCTATCTTTCTTTACTTGTCTTTTCTTATTTCTCTGTCTTGTACATAATTATCATTCATTTTCAATTATTACTTTACAACAGTACAATGTATAGCCATTTTTTATACCAGTCATATTGATATGAATTTTGTTGTAAATTCATTGAAAGTTTGATAAAAAGATTACCTGTGGTAACTTATTGTTTATATTTCAGCTAAAATATCATTGTAATTGGATTAAGCATAGAAACAAATGATCACATTCATCTGCATGAAACTAGCCTTATCTATATAGATATCAAAAGAAGTACATGTATTCTTGATCACAGACATGCAGACATCTGTGATAAGTTGTCTTAGCATGGTAAATATTTGCTGAATACTATAAGCGTGTGAATTAATCATGGATGATATATAATTATAAGTATTTGAAGCCAACAGATTCAATATCATTCCATAACTGCGAAAAATTCCTTTACTTTTAAATCAGAATGATTGAATAAAAGTCAATTTCTGTGAGTATGCTATAGGAATTTTATCTGATAAGCCAAATTATTATACTGCTTATATAAAATACATGAGTGTATATATATACTCATAATCACATGACTAACATATTGGTTTCTATGGTTATATCTACAGATAAAGATGATGGAGGCCATACGGAGGTGTCGGAGCGTTCCGAGAGCCAGGCATCCAGTCATAGTTCTTCACGAACAGGATCCAGAAGTACGTCCCGAACCGGACGCAGCAAAAAGCGCAAGAGTAGGGCCTACCAGTCCAAGATCAAGGAGGATTTGGACACTATTTCAGAGACCCAATCCACGAAAAGCTCAAGGTTCTCTTATATACAGTAAAACCTGTTTAAACTTACCTACTGTGTCAGTCACAAATGATATCTGATCTAGTTATTATCACATTGTTAAAGCAATTTTCTGTATACATTGTGGGGTTTAGGCAGGTTGCACTGTTCATGAGTAAAATTTCACAGTTTCTTTTTTTCACACCAAAATAGTTTAGTTACTTGTAAAAGATGTTCGACCTTTTTTTAAAGCCTTCTTAAAACATCCTTCAATGGAATTTATAGACCACAGCTTAATTACCATCATTGTCATTTGTCCACGCAACAGTGTTGATCATCAATGCTCTTTGTTGACTTTCATTGAACTTAACCGACCTTTGTTGACCTTTTGTCTTTAATTGACCTTTGTAAATTTTCATTGGCAATTGTTAACCTTTATTGACCCTTGTTGTCCTTTCTTGGCCTTATTAGGTCACCAGAGAGCAAGTCTCAAGCGACCTATTCTAATCGCCTTTTTTCCGTCATCGTGCATCATATTGTGATAACAATTTACATTTTTGACATCTTCTCCAATACTGCTGAACTATATTTGTTGAAATTTTGCAGAAACCTTCCATGGTCAAAGGTCAAGTAAAATTGTGAATTATGTGGTTCCAGCCCCCACCCCCCTGGGGGCCTGAGGGGTTGGTTCAAAAGGGGTCAAATAGGCTAAAACTTCCAAAATCTTCTTCTGAAATTCCATAAATGATAAAATCAAATACTCTTTATAGATGGAAAGGTCTTAAATACTTTCTTTTATGAGCATTATTTGCTCAATTTTCATAGGAAAAGAGTATAACTTGGTTAGAATTATTAATAGCATTTTAAGATATCCATATCGGTCCTTGCTGACCACCAGGAACCAGTGGGGCAGGACCAAACAAGGTCAAAAATGACTAAAATTCCCAAAATTTTCTTTTAAATGAACAGATTTGATGGAACCAAATACTCTTCATTGATTAAAAAGTCAAATTTATGACTGATTTCAAGGGCGAAATGGGCCAATATAAAGTGTTTATGTCTTTGTTTCATTCTGTATCTGAACTCATGGGCCTCGATCATGTTTTAACATTTGTTGACCTATGTAGATCTATATGGACAATCATTGAACTTGTTGACCTTTTCTAAGCTTAATTGACCTTGACGTTTTGGGTTGTATCACTTTTGACCCTTAAATGACCTTAACCTCTCTAATGACTTTTGTTGCCTTCATTGACATTCATGGACTTTTGTTGACTTCATTCTCTTTGTTAACCTTTGCTGACCTTTAGTGGCCTTTGTTGACATTTGTTTGCATTTCATGACTTTTGTTGACCATTTCCAAACTCTGTTGACCTTTTTTGACTTTTGTTGACCTTTGTTCCTTAGCTGCTCCTCGTCAGATTCTGAGGATTGGTAAGTAGATGTGATACAGCACACAGCTTTACATAGTGGGAATGTAGCATACACTGAATGGCTGATTTGGATTGAATGACCTTTATTTTGTAGCTTTGTCTTGGGACCAGGCCCATGTAAAAACAGTGAATAGACTGATGGCCTGTCTTTGGCTACAAAGTAGATTAATATATAAAAAAAAGTCTGTCAACATCTTACCAAGGCAGTCTATACATCAGCTGTCACAGCATTTGGACTTTCAATACATTGATTGTCTAGTGTATTTTTACCATATATTGTTTCATTCTTTATCTTACGGTAGATGTGTGAAGGTCTGCAGTGCATGTAAATTTAATTTTCAGGTGATGATTTCCTGCTATGGTACAGCATATGCTGAAAACATCTTTTTATCCACAATTCATCAATCGATCCATCTATCTTTTTCATCAACACACCATCCGGTCATCTATATATCATGTGTAAAATTATAAAGTCTATCATAAAATGTATTCGACATTGTTCAAAATGATCCATTTGTCAAAATTTATAATTGTTTTAACGCATGTTGAATATTTTGGTTTGTTGGCTACACATGTGGCTACAAATATGGCTACACATGCTAGGGGTTGGCTGCACATTGTGTGATTGGCTAATTTGCATGAAACAAGTTCTGGATGGGCTAGGTAACTACACAACTGGCTGTAGGTAAATGACTGTGGACATCTTGAAAACATTTGGATCGTTTTAGTGGGATTAGGTACTTTAAGTGTGACGTAGACTCGTGTGGTAGCTTGGAATGACTGTAGCTGTGCTTTATCATACAAACTGATCGTTATGTTTTTGTCCCCACCGTGAAGTAAAGGGAAAGTGTTACCCATATAAGTCATGTCCTGTTGTGTTCCATCCGATCCTGTCCAGATTTTATATGGAGACTTGGGCATTATAGGGACTTTAAATGGGAATAATTTAGAAGATTTATAAAAGAAAAAGTCTTGATATCCCAGTACCAATAGAGTTTTTGAATTCTCAATGCGTGTAATAGAAGTGCTTCCTCCAAATATCAAATATACTCTCACTTGTGTACATTTATATAAATTATGAAAATCCTTGCATTCTAAATTTTGATTTGGTATGAATTCTACTCCATTTTAACCCCATGTGAGCTATTGAGTCACTTGTAGTAACAATTTTGTGTGAGTCCAGGTGTTAAAATTATACACTGACAGTAAATGAAAACTAGCCTATCCTCCATAGAATACAATACAATCTGAAAAACCATTTGGCCCTACCATTGTTACCTTCACTCATCAAGATTATACATACATTTATATCAAATGGTGTCTCTAGTGGCCTGTATTCTGTCAATGTAGCCTTGATTTTCTTACTCATTTAAAAAAACATGGAGGAAATTGTAAAAAAAAAAATAAAGCTTTCAGGGACAATTGATAGGCATAGCTTATTAGCATATTTTACTTGTATTAATTTTTCATCAAGTTCATTGCTGTGAAGGGATTCTGATAAACAATATCAAATGTAAGTCATCAGTTTTCTCTTTTGTTTTTATTAGTTCCCAGCCTCTGAAAGAGACTTACCTTCAAAAGAATCCCCTACAACTTTTGAACATTCTTGGGAAAATGTTTGCTTTCGCATACACCTGGAGTATTGGTGGGAATTTCAAACGACAGGAAGATGTTGATGACGATGACAGCATCAGTCGTCGGTCATCTGACAAAGACAAGGGCGAAAGAGGCATCAACATTTGTAATGAGTTTGATGGTTTCATGCATGACCTTTTTGACATTGAACCACCACTAGGTAGGTTAAAATAAAATTACTTTTCTGTGACCTTAACCTCAAGGTCAAATGTCTATGTCCTATATTACAGTTGAATGTCATCATCTTGAAATCAGCATGAATGTGATTTAATGTTAATATACACAATTTTGAATGCTTATACTGATAGGTGGCTTGGAGCCTTGGACCAAAGAAATTTTATCTTAAGCATATTTGGATGTTAGGCTTCCCATGGGAGATAGGGTTAATTATATTATATTTGTATGTTAAGGTGTGAGGCTCCCCACAGGAAACCGAAGTGTATACAGTTACTTCATAGACATGGAGTCTGGTAATTTTGTTCTATGGGACGTACTTGTACCCAACACTCGATCACTCATTGAGAAAAGTGCTGTGATTACCATCGGAGAGACGATGGGAATCGTGTCGGAACACAAGAAAAAGCGAGAGGAAACAGAAATCACTCCCACAGTAGATATTGTACGATTCTCTTTCCTGTGTAGTCTTCTTGTCACCAACAAACACCCGGTACTTCTTACAGGTAGTGTATATAACAAAATTGTAGCTTACTCATAGGAATAGATAATTGGTTGAGTGACACAATGTTAACACACCTGGCCCTCACCAAGGACTGAATTCCCAGTTCTCATGTGTAAGGCTTATTTTCACAACTATTTATCTGGTTACTCAGGTTTCTCACAAAAATAATCACTTTTGCTTTGCTTCAAAGAGTAATTAAGTATTAATTACATGCAAACATTATTTAAATAATGAACTTTATTCTGTTGAATTATAAACATGAAACAGGTTACTTATGACATGAGAAATGCCCATTAAACAGATAACTCAGGTGTTGGACTATTTTATTGAATTTCAATGTTGAACTTTTAACAGGTGACTCTGGAGTTGGGAAGTCTGCCCTCATTAACTATATGCTTACTCGTCTGAAGAAAGAGGGCGGAGCAGAGATCAAGAACGGCACAGTTCTCGGGAATGTGTTCTGTTACTCAGACAAACATTCGTCCCTCCTAGAGAACATCACCAACATCACACGATTTGGACAGGAAGATGAACCAAACAAAAACCTGGACTTTCTCCTTGGTACGGGATCTTAATTATTGTCAACAAAATTATTTGGGATGTAATTTATGGGCATAATAAAACTTTTAAAAGTTGAGCACAATATTCTAGTGGCATACTTGCAATACTTATGAAAGAGTATGAAAAGGTTCAACAGGTCCAATTATAATTTCTCAAGCAAAAATATTTTTGCACCTTTTTTTAACTGTGCCTTTCAGAAATATACTAGTTGAGCCTATAACTAAAATCCAAATTCCCATCTTTTATCCGCTGATCATCTTCAATCCGCACTGTTGTTATATTGCCATATAACTTCAATGTCATTTGCACTAGGTCTTCCATATCAACAACATATGTCACCCCCACAGTATACCTATTAATATTCATTCAATGTCTCCGTGTGTTGCTCAATGGAGAGTTATAATTACATAGTACCATAACAGCCGTAACAGTTCCAAAGGGTCAGATGACAGCCATTTTGTGATGTCCTTTGTCCTTGTGTAAAATCACACGATGATAGGATAATATGAGAACATGCTCCTGAACTCATTCCACCAGATGATGTTATCCTCACTGTGTGTAAAATCATATCTTCTCACAATATTGGTCATGAATTGTGCCTTCCAGAAATATTACTAGTTGAGCCATTGTGTACACTGGCAATATCATTTTTAAATTTGGTATCTTTTCAGGTTCTACAAAGATTAAGCAGGTGACAGGCATTATTAGTTCGATGATCCAGTTTAGCGCCCAGACAACTGCCGCACGCTTCCAGGCCCACATCATTCACAAACTTATTAAAAAGGGCAAGGACACCCTCGGGGCTCCCAAGGGGAGGAAAGTAATCGTGTTTGTAGACGACCTGAATATGCCCGCTCCAGAGGACTACGGAGCACAGCCGCCACTGGAACTCCTCAGACAGTTTCTAGAGTTGGGTGGCTTCTTTGATACGTCCAAGCTTGTCTGGAAGGTAGGCAGATAGCCGTGGGACCTTATGGGCAGTCGGGTGGTATATTGATGTGACATTTCACTTTCTCTATATTGCTGGGGTTTTGATTCCTTGGATGTAGGTTTTTCTCTAGGAACTTTGGTCTCCACCTATAGTAAGACCCTTCGTGCCCATCCATGAGAGCTAACAAGAGATTACTATACCGTATTCGACCCAATAAGCGCCCATGTCCCTATAAGCGCCCTCCCCCTTTTTGAGGCCTCGATTTCAATTGTCCACGCATAAATAAAGACCAAAACTACAAGATACTGTCTAGATTTGCAATAATTTTGTCATATTAGCACCTTTTCATTTTTTTCAATTTTTAAACGCCCTGGGCGCTTATTGGGTCGAATATGGTATATCAATATATCTTGATTTTTAAAACGAATAAAAAACGCAGAGCTTTTTCCAAGCCTCAATAGGACCAAAAATGAATTCTTTTCTTATCATTTCTTAAAGATTAAAGTTGAAATCTAAAAAATTTGCCTTTTCTTTTTTTTTCTTTGGAGCAATAGAATTGTGCTAGATACAATTTATTTGTGTTTCAGGATATTTTGGATGTGAATTTGATAGCTGCCTGTGGTCCTACAGGAGGTGGAAGGAATCCAATCAGTCCACGCCTTCTAAAACACTTCAGGTTTGTTTTAAATTAGAGATATAAACATGTAAAAATCTAACCTCTGCCCTTCTTGTAGCTTAAAGAACGATAGCTTTGGCCCTTTTTTGAGTAGCTACGACCTTTGTATCTTGTAGCATGTTGTCCCTGCCTCAGCCGTCAACGCGGTCACTCCAACACATTTACCAGGTACAGCTGGGGAAATTCTTCATGGAAGGAGACTTTGCCACAGAGTTTAAGGACCAACTGATGCCCCTGGTATCTGCCAGTATTGCCGTGTACTACCGTATGTGTAGCAGTATGTTACCCACCCCTACCAAGTCTCACTATAACTTCAACCTGCGTGATCTCTCAAAGGTAAGACATACATTGATAAGTTGATGTATGATCAAGGGTTTTATACATTTACATTTGGCAAACATATAAAGAATCTTTTCAGAACCAATGATATTCACTGAGCTCTTATGTTGGTCTTTGCTAGTCTCATGTTTAATTTGACCCAATTTGATGATAATTGTTTACCCTCCTTCCCCCGTATTGGTCTTTCCAAACTCTTGTGACCTATTGCGACCTCTTGTGACCCCTTCTGACCCTTTGTATATTACAGGTGATCCAGGGACTGTTACAGGCCCATGAGACTGTTATCATCAGTAAAGACAATTCTGCACTGCTGTTTGCCCATGAGGCGACTCGTGTGTTCCATGACCGACTGATTTTACACGAGGATCGTGACACATTCTTCCAGTTTCTGTCAGATATCCTGCACGACTACTTCAAGGTGTGTATATCTCTATTGATATGAATACATTAAAATGAAGGATGTGTTGTGTAACTGTCTATTCTAGCCTAATTTCATATGAACGCAAGGACATTTATGTCTTTAAATATTTCTAGTTTTACTGTATAGATAGCTTGTATAAAATGCTTTGTTGTTTGTCGTATTTAGGTGAAATGGACCAAAGACATGTTGATGAATGAGCAAGTTTTGTTCGGAGACTTCTTTGAAATGGAGGCTACACATCATGTGTATCGACCCATGTCGGACCGTAACAAGTTAGCCCAGGTGTTGGAAGAGTATTATATGAGGATGAATTATGGCAACACCAAGGTATGATATGATCTCATATAGGGTGTGAAATTTAGTAGGGTAATATGAACTTGTATTGGGTCTTTTGGTAAAATGTAGTTACCTGCTCTTTTGAGTTTGTATTGATTCTTATATCAGTTGTTGTTTAGTAAAATATCATTATGCGAGGAAATTCTGTACGTTTCTTATTAAGTTAAAGGCATAACTGTCAATGCCTGCTCACAAAGGGAGAAGACGGATTATAAGTTTACAACTTGTGTCAAATCCCATTTGTATATAATGTGCAAATAAAATATATTAAATCAAACCTACTCACAAGGGCAGGGTAACTGAATTATGAAATGATGGAATAGGAGAAATCAAGTCCAAATAGGTTAGAGTTCGGCAATGTTTCTTGGTTTAAAAAGTGCATACAGAGTTCAAATGTATATATAATGATTTTAACCGACACAACACTTATATATCATTGTTTATGGTTAGGAAGGAAATCAGCTCATCTGGTCCAAAGGACAGGGGAATAGTTGCATTGTAATGTTTTAGACTTGTAATTATAAGTATTTTGTTCTTTGTAGGCATTTGTAAGTACTGCAGTGTCACAAATAACTTCATCACAATGTGGCACCCCACCTTTTTAAAATTCCTAGTGTCACTTTTTTGTAGATTTATTGTCACTATATCTTCACTCTTTGTAAATAAACTAATTACTCATCTTATCAAGTTATCATTGAGGGTAATCTCCCCTAACCTTTTCTACACTTCCTGTCTTCAACAAATGTCGGTATTTGGGATGGATAAATAAGCCCTCTTCCATTCCATGTTCCATTTGGTTTGCAGTGAATATTGTAATTGCTCTAAGTTTGTGATTCTTTTCCAACTTTTGCTACAGAAACTCAGTGGTTAAGGTGTCCTAATGTAATTACTAGCCCTGCACCTCTCCCTGGTCACAAGTCCTATATTGGACAGAGACCAGATAGTGGCCGTAGGTCTGTGGTTTATCTCTGAGATCTGAGCATCTCCAGCTTTCTTCCCTTACCCATACATATCATGACATAAGTGGCCAAAACTGTTTTGGGGGCATAAACAAATGTCAAGAGCATTTGTCTTTGCCCACTCTTTGTGTCATATAATGTAAACACTTAAAGATCTGCTCTAAGGTCTCAATTGCCTCTGAGATTCTAATTTACAAATTTTCTGTTAAAAAAATAAACCTTTCAAATAAAATGTGATTGTATTTCAGGCATTATCACAAAGCGTTTTGACGGTACACTTATCTTCACTATTGTTTTAAGTTTTTTGCAACTTTGTTCATAATGTTTCAAATTGTAAAGATAGATTAAGAAAAACAATTTAAACATGGCTATTTAAGAATCCTTTAAAGTTGTTCATTTTGATATGTTTGATGTTTCCTCGATCATGTTAAAAGTTCAGAGCATGATTTTGGTGTAGTTTGTGTTGAAAGACAAATTTTTAAATAAGTTTAAATAATCTACTATTCAGTTATTCATCATATTAGTTATATTTATACAATATATCAGAAAACAATACATACAGCAATCAAGCTTTAAAGTAGAAACTTTGTTTAAAATTACTTTTTTTTGTTTTACATTATTAAATGACCCCTTGCTTTGTAATGAAATATTTACAACTTTATACCTATAAAAATAACATGTCACCATAGAAACACTATCTACAGGTAGTTTTCTATTATAGTATCTAAACTATGAATTAAAACTGCCTGGGTCTATTAAGGTCGTAAATAGTAAAATTGTTAAAACCAATATGTTTAATGATGGATGGGAGATTGTTGTGTCTACCTGGATGATGTACTAGATAAATCAACATCTGCTATCATTCTGTTTCAGCCTTCCTTTGATACAGATGTTATGGTACACATCAAAGTTGCTTAGTTCTACATTTATTGGTTGCAGATTTTGGGGAGTTTTAATCATGATTTACTGCAAAGATGGATACATTTTGAGCATTTGTTTGGACATCAAAACATGATGAAAAATTTAAAATTTCAAAAAAAGATTTAAGGAAAAAGCAAGACATTAGAATATCTATCTCTTAAAACTTCATTTGCTATGATTTGATTGAACAAATATAGAGTCAGAAAAGAGTAGGTATGTCCATTTTGGAATTGGAATGGTCTGATTAGAAATTTTGCACACATTTCGCAAAATTCCTTGAATCACCAGGTTTTTTTTTTGACAAGAATGAATTGGGCTCACTATTCAGATAACACCTTTGCAGTATATGTTCCGTTAAACAGATGTTTTAAGGTTACGGTTCTAATTTCCTTGCAATTGCTTTGTTGTAGAATTTAGTTGAAATGCTGGAAAGGAATTGATTAAAAACAAAATATGATGGTCAATGTCTCCTGCTTTTTCTAAATAACCAAGAGGTCGAAAGGCAGGATGTTTGGCTTGTAGCATCCTTGGGTGAAGGACTATCAAGGTTATTCAGATAAATGACCTTGACCCCTTGAGCTTTTTCTGGAATTTGTAGTGTTGATGTCTTAATTTTACTTTGGAAAGATCAAATGTATGATAATATTCATAAACACTTTCTCTAATTTTAATTCATATAGCTTTCCACTCTGGTAGTTTGGGTTGTAGAATTATAAAATAATGAACAACGGTATTTATTTTTCTTTCAATTAATTAACAGCAACACCTAAATTTAGCATTACTTCTAATCTGAACCTCACTAAAATTTACTTTCTGTTGTATTTTGGATACAAAAACAATTCCACATCTCCCTCATTTAGTTTTGAGAGTAAGAAATGTAATAAAAAAAAATAATTTTCTTTAAATGCAGAACAAATAAATTGTTAAATGACAGATTCAGTACAGATCTAAAGCATGGCACACCACAACCTGGTCTTACTGTTCCTCAAAAAGCTCAAGGAAAACTTAAACACAAAGTAACTGGTTGTATTTCTGTTAAAATTATAAAGAAACATTTTTTATGGTATGAGGGAAATTGCTGAAAACATTTTTTTCTGAATTAAAATACAAATGCAAACCATTAACTTGTAATAAATCTTAACTCACAATATTAAATCATCACAAATGTGGTCATGCCAAAAGTGGAAAATTAAATCACTATTTAATTAATTCAGTTGGGTAAAATACTTATAGCAGAGGTTTTATCATCAAATACAATATTAGGACTATCATCCTAATGTACAAGGTGAGATTGTAGTTAATATTTTGTTTTTTTCCCAAATATTTAGCAAAATTCCAAAGTTAAAATAAACATCATATTGTATCGAAAAAATTGTGTTTGAAGCTTTCAGAACGACACTCCAAGTATCTTCTGGAGAATGTAAGTCAGGTGTATAATCATATTTGCATGACCAAATTAACACTGGCAAAGATTTTATTGTAACTCTTAACAAACTTCAAATAGCTATAATATGAATAAAGAAGCTGAATATGCTGACTACTTTGAATGTGCAAATTAGGTTGATTTTGCATATTAAGTTTAATATGCATATTTTAATTAGTTGGGTTTTTTTCATTGATTTAACTTCCACATTTACATTTGAATGCTGAGTATGTATATGATTTTAGAATACCGTAATAGTGGAGAAATGTTTTTGTTTCTTATTTTCAAAACATAAAAGCCTTAACATGTACTTATATTTTGCTCTGATTTAGAACCGTAACATTTAGCTCCATTTTCATAATGTAACTTATTAAAACTGATTACAGAAATTTTACCCTCATTTCAAAATCAGGTTTTGATGAAATCAGGAAGATTATATTTTAAGATAAATTATCATTTAGAGAAATCATAATCATTTGAGTTTCTGATTGAAAGTTAAATGCTGTTTATCTGATTTCTTGACCCAAAATTATAAAAAAAAAAAATATATATATATATATATTATTGGTGTCCAAGAATTACGTATATAGACTGATTTGATGTGTTGGCCCAGTGATAATATCACATCATGTTATACTCACATAACAATATAATGTCTGCCGTGAGTTTTACTTATCGTTATTTAATCAGTGTTACTGTGTTGTTGGGTACTGGTTACCACTTACATTATGTTATATTGCATGTTTTTGTATGATATTGATGAACCTTTCATTTGCATGGGTTTGTATTCTTATTTCAGAAAATATTGCTAATATACGTAATTTTTTTAAACCTTGATTGTACCTTGAATTCACATTCTTTGAATTAGTTTTATTTGAAAAGAGACAAGTTTGATTTACAATGCATGCCTTTATTTCCAGATTTGAAATAAAATAGTGTAAGGAATTCTTGAACATTTTAAAGTTTTAAAGCACTCTTTTATCTCATTTTAATTTCAAAGTTGAAAAACCATACTTATTTCAAATTTATTGATTGTCTATTTTTCTTGTTCCAAATCTAATGAAAATTTCATCATTAATTACAGGCATCACAAATGGTGTTCTTCAAAGATGCTGTCGAGCACATCACTCGCGCAGCGCGAGTTTTCCGTCAGCCGGGAGGACACATGATGTTGGTACGTATAACTTAAGCCTCGTCATTTAAATACAAAAACAATATGAATTACTATCTCAGTGTGTCATGACCTTAATCAAAAGAATTTAATTAATTGATTGGTCAATTTTCTTTTGAGATCAAGCCTGAACCTGGATTCTGTTGTCATATAATTATTAAGAAGAGTATGGTTATTCTCCTGAAACACATGGATCTTTACCTTTCTCCTCATTCAGCTTATACAGATCTTGGATGATGGTTTCTATCATTTCTGATAGTATCTTCATTGTAACAGTGAGAGATCACACAATCTATAACTTTAAACTGACTCACTTTTATTTCCCACTTTCAGGTTGGACTTGACGGCACAGGAAAAGCCACTGTTGTACAGTTGGCAGCCCATATAGCTAGCTGTGAACTCTTCAAGCTCACCCTTCAGAGAGGATATAACTTTAATGAGTTCCGAGACGACCTAAAAAAGCTATTCCTCAGCAGTGGTGTCAAGGGCAAGAAAAATGTGTTTTTACTGACAGATGCTGACATTGTAAAGGTAAGGCCATATGTGTATCTATATGGGGATCGTTTTGATTTGGTTTTATTTTAGATTCAATGGTATGACAATGCATTTTCTGGTTGCAAGTTTGCAGCAAAAGCAGAGAAATAACACCCTGGTGAGAGCAGTGCTTTTTCTCCTTCACTTGGGACATCATGATGACTGTAATATACCCCTGTCACATCCCAACTTCTATATGTTCTATAAATCCCATTTATATTAAATTCCATGTGTAACACCTTCTTTCCATCCCCGACACGGACATGAAAAGGTCAGGGGTCACCTGCCCGATCACGTGGGTTTTCTCCGGGCACTCCGGTTTCCTCCCACACTAAGACCCCTTGCCCGCTTACATCTGGGCCATCGAGAGTGATTTACATAAGTTGTATAACTTGTTTCTCAATCGATGTAAAATAAATAAAGTTTATATTTTAACACCTTTTTTGTCTTTTACAGGAGTCCTTCTTAGAAGACATCAACTGCATCCTAAACTCTGGTGAAGTTCCAGACCTCTTTGATAATGAGGAACTGGATGGGATTACAATGGACTTAAAACATGCTGCTGCTGAAGCTGATATCCCTGACACGCGTGCCTCTGTCTACCAATTCTTCATCCACCGTGTCCGACAAAACCTCCATGTGGTACTGACGATGAGTCCAGCAGGTGGGAAGTTCCGCCAGCGGTGCCGTATGAACCCGGCCCTGATAAACTGTTGTACTATTGACTGGTATGATGAGTGGGAAGAGGAAGCCATGTTGAGTGTGGCACAAGTTTTCTTCCTCAACGCTGAGTTTATTGCCAGTGAGAACTATGACCTTGATGTAAGTATTATTTGTGTTCGGTTCATCCAATAGGTAGCCATGGTTCATTTAGAGTGTCAATAGTTTTGTTCTTGTAAATGTAAAATGTAACATATAAAACTGCTATTGTGTATTCGATCTCTATAGATTTGTCCAACAACTGCTCCTTATATTGGTTTAAAGGTGGTGGCATATTAGGATAAAAGTTGTGGATGAAAAAAGGTAATGTGACCATAATTAAACAATGGTTGTTCAAATGTATTAAAATTATGAGTTGTGTGAATTACATTAAGTAGGGTCGCTTCCAGAATTTACAGTGAGTATGATATCATGGTATCTTATCTGTGTTTTACATGTATGTCACCTGTGTGTTACCTGTACGTTACCTGTATGCTGTATGTAATCTGTACATTACCTGTAAATAATCTGTATGTTACCTGTATGTAATCTGTATGTTACCTGTACATTACCTGTATGTTACCTGTATGTAATCTGTATATTACCTGTATGTAATCTGTATGTTACCTGTACATTACCTGTATGTAATCTGTATGTTACCTGTACATTACCTGTATGTTACCTGTACATTACCTGTATGTAATCTGTATGTTACCAGTATTTAATCTGTACATTACCTGTATGTCACCTGTATGTTACCTATATGTTACCTGTGTGTTTCCTATATGTAATCTGTATATTACCAGTATGTTACGTATATGTAACCTGTGTGTTGTAGCTGTTGAAGCGTAAGGTGGGTAAAGTCTGTGTAGAGATACACAAGAGTATAGGTGTGATGTCTACTAAGTACTGGGATGAGATGCGCCGCCATTACTACTCAACACCGTCAAGCTACATGGAGTTCATCCGACTCTACTCAAAAATGCTCCGCGAAAACAAGACTGAATTTGTCAACAATAAGTATGTAAATTTTAATCTTTTGATTATTTAATTCTCTAAGATGTAATTATCAGTAGTTGTCAATACACCATTTTGTTTTTGATTGGGAAAAACATGCTGATTCAGCTCCTCATGAACTTATTCCAGACTGGTACTACATTTTTAGGTGAAAAAGTTCCCAAAAAATAAAAAATTTCATAACTTCATGGTCAGTGAAAACGTCAGCATTTTACTTTATAGATTGAGATTTCTGAAATTGAATCCATTTAGAATTAACAAAATGTTTAAAATTTGACTTTATTAGGCAATTACATGAGAAATGACTGCAAGAGACTAGTTAAATTATCTTCTATTTATCTACTCTGTAGTAACACCCAAATTTGGGAGATTAAATAAGTATGATTTACTTTCTAGGAACCGTCTTGAGGTAGGACTACAGAAGTTATCTGAGGCTAACACATCTGTTGGTACAATGCAGGAGATTCTTGTTTCTCTCGGACCACAGATTGAAGAAAAACAAAGGGTATGGATGACTTCATTTTCTTTTTTTTCCTCGGTACATGAGTCCATTGAAATTTTCAGATATTCTTTATCGTCATTTCTTAATTGTTCCACTATACAAGAAGACATAACATGAACATACCGCAGTCTCCCAAAACACGTACCTTGCACTACACACACGCTACACACTGCATACATGGGAGGCCGTCCTTACATGACCCTGGCTGTTAATAGGACGTTAAAATAATCAAACAAACAAACAAAATCAAATGCTCAAATAATATAAAAAAAAATTAATAAAAATATATTTGTGGTTTTTCTTTTTCTGTACTTTACAATATTACATAAAGGAGAACATGCAATGGAAATCAAACTAAAAACATTTTGTCCATTCTAGGATACAGAAGTACTGCTGCAGCAGTTGGAGAAAGATAAGGTGGCAGCAGAACAAGTGCGTGCCATTGTGAGGGAGGAGGAAGAGATCATGCAAAAGGAAACCAAGATTGTACAGGACTATGCAGATGTAAGTGTTGATGATGTAAAGGATTCATTTCACACTATACAGTCATCTGCAGTAAAATAAAGTTGTTTGTAATCTATTGAAAGATAACAGATCACTGCATAAGACTCCTTGAACAATCAATAATTTTCTTTGGTATTTCCTATGGAGGAGACATTGGCTATTATACTGGTTAAGGTATTTGCCAATCTACCACTAGCAGTCCACTGAAACAGAGGAATTTGAGACAAATCTCGCATTTTCCTGGTACTTGCCTAAAGTAGTTAATTTTCCAAGCATTTCTGACTTTATTTAATCTCTAAATCCTGCACTTACTAAAATAACAAAACCTTTTTATAGAATATAGATAAATAAACAATAGAAAATGAATTAGTAGTTATTTGATGTTTTGTTTTGATCCTTATAGGAATGCCAACGAGATCTTGCGTCTGCCTTACCCGCCCTACAGAATGCTGTGGAGGCTTTAGAGACACTAGACAAAGCAGACATTGCTGAGATCAGGGTCTACACAAGTCCCCCAACACTTGTCATGACCGTCATATCTGCTGTCTGTGTCCTCTTCCAGAAAAAGACAGACTGGGGCACGGCCAAACAACTCCTTGGTGATCCGTCATTTCTCAAGAAACTGACACAGTTTGACAAGTCAAGTGTGCCAGAAAAGGTGACCATAAACAAAATGTCCATTCAGATTTTAAAAGGAATAGTATAATGTGAAAGATGATATTGTTCATCATTTGAAATCGACATGTCCTTGGGTATCATTATCACATTTTATTTATAAATCAGGAATGAACTCTTCCTGAATACTGTCAACTTGTATTTGGATGTGATTAAATTTCCAGAAATTGACGATTATAAGTCCCAAAAATGAATTGCTTCAAAAAACTTGTACAGTTTGTGGAACTTTCATGACTGAAAAATTGTGAAAGAAATTCACTGTAAAAAGTCATCAGACGTAAAAGACAAAATAAATATTATGTTTGATAAATTGAATGTAAGAAAATGTAAACATGCTCTTTTGCAGACATTCCACAAGCTGAAGAAGTACTCTAAACACCCGGACTTCAATCCAGAGGCTGTGGGAAATGTGTCCGGGGCGTGTCGGTCCATCTGTGCCTGGGTGTTAGCACTGGAGCACTATAACGATGTCTATAAGGTAAATCACAACTGGCTTAATTTATAACCTTCTGCTAGCCACCAACCTCTGGGTAATGTGTTTCATCTGAGGCAACTGCCAGGTACTGGTTTTATAGTTTTCCTCTGGTGTAGAAAAATACTATTTAATTATAGAAAAGATTTAAATTCAAGGATATCAAATAGCAGCAGTTAAATATTCATTTATTTGATTAAGTAAATTTAAAAATCAATTTATTTTATTGCAGATGGTGAAGCCCAAACAGAAGCGAGTATCGGAGGCTAAGGAAGCTCTACAAATGGCCCAGGAGAGTCTGTCTAATAAACAGGCCAGTCTTCAAAAGGTAAAACTTTTCATAAGTGTCGACTAAAAAATAAAACATGTGCATTGCGATGGTTTTACAAAAATAGAAGAAAAATAATGAGCAAATTATTAAATCATCTGCTCTGACTTGTCGTATTATTTCCCTTTAGTTACAAGACCATTTAAACAGACTGGAACAGCAGTATAAAGATAGCGTGGACCAGAGGGAATCCCTAAAACAACGCAAGGTCACCACAGCTCTCCGACTCCAGCGAGCCTCTATACTCATCGACGCACTCATCGATGAAAATGAAAAGGTTTGCTCAATATTTATTATTTGTTTTAAGTCACAACAAAGTCATGAAAAATAGTGATTATTTTATAATTCTTTTTAGAGACATCATACATGTTTATTATACAATAATGATGGTTTAGTACATGAAACATAATCAGAGTTGACAGATGGATGCATGATTAAGAATAATTTTAAGTCATTCTAAGATATAAAATATCCAGTGTGGCATGGTATTTTGAATCATGGTATATTGACTTACTTCTGCTTCTCTTTCGGATGATGACTATTTGTACTTTTCTTTACCTGTAGGACCGGTGGCAGGACTTAGTTAAGGAACTGAAGGCCCGTCTCCACGGCCTTGTCGGGGACACACTAGTAGCTGCGGCCGCTGTGGCCTACATTGGGCCATTCACTGCCAAATATAGGAAGGATTTGATACAAATGTGGACTGGTTTCTGTCAGGAAAATGAAATCCCTATCACCAAGGACTTTGATCTCATCAAAAGTACAGTAGAGCCCTATCAGGTATTGTGAAGTGGATACATTCATATCAGAATCAAAAGGTCATGGGCGAAAATAAACCAAACCTTGACGTAGCCATAAAGTGTTGAGTTTGGCACATTCAGATTTTAGCACAAAAGCAATCTTGAGCAGCAATTTGATGAATTCATGCAACCATTTAATAAAAAAGATACAAAAAGTAAATTTAGCACACTTATATTTTAGCACAGCATTTCTTGGGCAAAAAGCACTAAAATAAGATAGCCACATATTCACTTAAGGTATCTATTTAGAATTTCTTTCTGAATCGAGGTATTTTGTTTTTGCAGGTGATAAAATGGCAGAATGAAGGTCTTCCAAGGGACAACCATTCTACAGAGAATGCCCTCATTATCAAAAGGGCACAGAAATGGCCGCTGTTCATAGACCCTCAGGGACAGGCCTTTAAGTAAGCTACCTTATCTAACATAATAATCATGATGTTACAATGTATTTATTCAGAATGGCAAGTTCTTTAATAGATCAGTAATTATCTGTAACATTTCAGAAGTAATGTTTGGTATTGTTCAATTTTGATTCAGAATATGGAAGGCAAACTTTTGCAAATAGTTGCAGTGTTTGACTTATGTTTATGATTGTTATGATTGTTCCATTTCGATAGCTATGTTCGGGAAATGGAAGGCACACAGCTACAGATAGTTGCAGCATCTGATCACAACTTCATGAAAACCTTAGAGATTGCCATTAGTGTGGGCAAACCTATGCTGCTGAAGGTTGGTATAGGCTTTCTTTTTGGGCATAGTTGTCAATACGTATACTATGATACATGAAATATTGTGTATATTTTGGCAGGGTACTCTTACTATGTATCTACAATATTTTATCATTATGTTCTGTTGATCACTTCAGATACCTCTCTGATAATTATCTCCTCCTATAACTATCCGATTATATCCTGTTTATTGTATGATTGTATCTCCTGACAGGATATATCTGAGGTACTCCTTACTATTTGATTATCTCCCCTAATTTTATGATTATCGCCCTTTAATTATCTCCCTTGACAGGATGTATCTGAGGTCTTAGATCCAGCTTTGAGACCAGTCCTTCTTCACGAGACATTCCAGCGAGGCGGCCATCTTGTCATCAAACTAGGAGATACAGAGATAGAATACAATGAGTCATTCAGGTACATCTCCAAAACAGATTACTGGGTATAGCTTTAATGAAAAAAGACATAACAAATCATTAAAGGGACAATTCAATCTAAAAGTACCATAAGATTTGTACATATATCAGAAACAAACCAGTTCGAATAGAAATTAGATTAGTTGGTTTTACTATGATATGCCAGAAAAGCCCACTGTAGTGAAATGTTTTGAAATGTTCAAACTCGCTTACTGTCTGCCATTGTACATAGTAGTCAGATGTCTGGTATGCCGAACCATGGCCCTTGCAAGCGTTGTAAAGAAATGTTTGTCTAGAACTACTCAAATTGTTCTTTCAGTGGTGTGTTTACCTTATTAGATTCATGTTCTTGTCTAAAAATAATTTTATCAACTACTCAGTGTCTATGTATTACATTTATTTAACGTGCATAACTTTGGCTCGGGTATGGGTACAGCGTACATATTGTACCTGCTTTATCGTATTGATCAACGATTTGGAATTGTAATGGTATCAATCAAAATACTTAACAAGGCCGTGAATTTTGTCAGTATTTCTAGTTATATGTTTCATAAGGAATGTAGACCAATACATTTATGTCATATTTTGCTTCGTGGTTATGTAACAGAATTAGCCTCACTGAATAGTCACTTTAAGTTAATAATGAATAAAGAATCCTCATTGTCCTTTATTTAAAAAAAATGTTTTTGCAAACTTGTATCATTTTCAGACTGCACATGAAAATGGCTTTTTCAATATTTCAGATTATATATGATGTTGGCATCTTTGATATCTCACATCACCATCGTTAATATTTCAGACTGTTTATATATCACACAATCCTCTATGATTTATCTTTATGTTATAATAATCCTATTTATCATTTCAGACTGTATATATCAGAAAATCCTCTCTGATGTATCAATTTGTAATAATCCTGTTTAATATTTCAGACTGTACATGACATCATCAATGGCCAACCCCCATTATCTGCCCTCTGTTTACATACAAGTCAACATCATCAACTTCACCGTCACATTCGAGGGACTTCAGGAGCAATTGTTGTCGGCAGTGGTCAAACATGTAAGATTATGGATCAATATGTGATTCAAGGTTGTAATTTGTGTTGTGTATACTGATAAGGGGTTGCAGATTAAGATGGATACCCTATCTATCTCTATAGGTTACAGATAACAGACTATTTGCATAGGTACTAGTCATGAGTTGGCTTTTTTCCAGGAAACTCTGGAATCTGCCATAAAAACTTCACATGTGCTTAAATACGAAGTACCAACGTCATAAATATTATCCTGTCTCTCATTTAAACAAAAATCCTTTTGTTATGCCTATTACTATATTGTAGGAGAAACCTAAACTTGAGAACCAGCGCAGTGAGCTACTGGACAGTATATCTAATGATCTACAACTACTGCGGGACGTGGAGGACAAGACACTAGGCCTCCTACAGAAACCAGAGGGTAATGGAAGCTAAATATTCCTGTCTTAGTTGTGTATCTGATGGGTTCCAATACAGATCATATGTCTTATGATTGATTGAAAAAGATGAGAAATATTATAATAATGAAGGAAAAGCAAGAAATTTAGGATGCATATATGCTTATCTAGATACTCTATTATTCCGAAATTATATGATGTTTTTATAATTGCTTAGATATTAGTTGTGTTTATTGTTGCCAAGGTTACCTACTATGGAGATATATAATATATTTATGGTTGCCAAGGTAACTTACCATGGAGATATATGATATATTTATGGTGTTTATGGTTGCCAAGGTAACCTACTATAGAGATATATAATATATTTACTATAGAGATATATGATATATTTATGGTTGCCAAGGTTACCTACTATGAAGATAAATGATATATGAGATAAATGATATATTTATGGTTGCCAAGGTAACCTACAATGGAGATATATGATATGTTTATAGCTGCCAAGGTTACCTACTATGGAGATATATGATATATTTATGGTTGCCAAGGTTACCTACTATGGAGATATATGATATATTTATGGTTGCCAAGGTTACCTACTAATGAGATATATGATATATTTATGTTTTTTATGGTTGCCTAGGTAACCTACTTGATGACCAGGACTTGGTGACCACACTACAGAAGAGTAAAGGCATGTCAATAGAGATCTATAAACGTATCAAACAGTCGGAGGAAAACGAGATGAAATTAAATCAGGCTCGAAAACGTTACTTACCAGTAAGTATTCAGAGAACACAAAATTAAAAGTCATACATTTTTTAGTGTTTGTAGTCATCCATGTTAAAGATAATTTTAAGATATAAAAGCAATAGTAATGAAACTTAAGTAATACTGTATAACGTGTAAATAATGTGCTAATTCAATTATTTTGGCCTTGGGTCAAATATTCAAAGATCAGCATCAATTATTTAAAGGTATGCACCAAGGTGATGCCCTGGGTCCTTTACTTTTCAATTATCTTGTGACAAGATATGTGTTTATCTACAAAATTTATATTTAGCTAATTTCCTGTATTTGGAAATGACTTTAAGTTATCAATATGCAATGCTTTCTTAATACATGTAACTATTTTGTATCATTTTTTATTCAGGTTGCTACGAGAGGTGCCACCATATACTTTGTGCTTGCTAACCTGGCTGGAATTGATGTCATGTACCAGTTCTCACTGGACTGGTTCCAAGATATGTTCATTAACTGTATAAATGGTTCAGGTTCGACTCAGATTCCTTCAGATATGAACCGTCGTAAATCCTCTCTTCACCTCAGTGGATCCATGAGGCCAAGTAGTCGACTTGGTTCCAGTCCGCGAGGCAGTGTTGACATGAATACTGCCAGGGAAAGCGAGCAGACGTTGAATCCAGCAGAACTGAAGAAACACATGTTGGACATGATCAACAGGTACTGGGCAGGAATGGTGTACCTACAATACAACATTTTGTTAAATCAGTCATACAACATATCATTTGTGTGTCTGATATCTTTAGTTTACTATCTTCCTCCTCTAGTAAATTTAATGGTAATTTAATTTATTACCTAGTTAATCCAGTTTTCCCCATACTTGACAGGATTATCTCCCATACTTGACAAGGTTATCTCCCATACTTGACAAGGTTATCTCCCATACTTGACAGGGTTTTCTCCCGGAATAAACAGGGTTATCTCCCATATTTGACAGGGTTATCTCCCATACCTGACAGGGTTTTCTCCCTTACTTGACAAGGTTATCTCCCATACTTGACAGGGTTTTCTCCCATACTTGACAAGGTTATCTCCCATACTTGACAGGGTTATCTCCCGTAATTGACAGGGTTATCTCCCATACTTGACAGGGTTATCTCCCATACCTGACAGGGTTATCTCCAATACCTGACAGGGTTTTCTCCCATACTTGACAGGGTTATCTCCCATACTTGACAGGGTATCTCCCATACTTGACAGGGTTATCTCCCGTACTTGACAGGGTTATCTCCCATACTTGACAGGGTTATCTCCAATACCTGACAGGGTTTTCTCCCATACTTGACAAGGTTATCAAACAGTTGCTAGGGAAAAGATAACTCTGTCTTTTACCAGGGTAGGGAAAAGACAGCTCAGACATGACGTCATCATTACATTTGGTGACTATTGTTGACAACGTCATTAATTTTGATGCATTGTAACATTCCTAGGGGCCCTTTGGAAATGTTTCTGTAAGACTGCATTTTCATAATGTTTCTTTAACGTATGTGAGAAAAAGAATCTTACATGAGTCTGTCAGGCAAGCCTCCGATTGGCAAGCTAAAATCTTTCACTTGGGTTAAGATATCCCTGTCCACCTGACAGGCCCATGTAAGAGTCTATTAGTCTATACTGTATATTTTTGTTTTCTAGCACACTTCTCCTTAATTGTTCAACAAGTTTGTTAAAACTTAGCATGTCTAATCTGTATTATGAAAAAAATGAAACAATTATTGCCCTTCTCTGATTCCGTCTGTCCTTCCGTCAGTTAACAATTCTTGTTACCGCTATTCCTCAGAAAGTGCTCAAGGGATCATTCTTAGATTAGACATACAGGTTTCTCTAGGGCCCTAGTTGTGCATATTGCATTTTGGAACCGATTGTCAACAAGATGGCCGCCCGGCAGCCATCTTATATTTTGATAGTAATAGTGTGTTACAGCTTTTTCTCAGAAAGTTCTGAAGGTCTCAAATTTCATATGTAGGTTCCCCAAGGACACTAGTTGTGCATAATGCATTTTGGGATCAATTAGCCTTCAATATGGCCGCCTGGCTACCACCTTGGATTTTGATAGTCACAGTTTGAAAAGCAGAGAAAGATCCCTTTACTTTTAATTATTTCTTTGGTGGCCGCCAAGATCCCTCTGGGATCTCTTGTAGTATTAGAGAAAAGAATGTTTTCTGGAAATTATTAATAATTCAGCCAATATTTTGAAAATTGGTAAAGAAAATTATAATATAATTTAACACTTATAGACTATCGATTCTGTCATTATTGAACAGGTGTAACACAAGAATGAGTTAAAAATTTCAATTAGTTCTTTTAAAAAAGGGTTATACTGAAGCCAAATACTGGGAGCTGAATCTTCCATTTCCTGATTGCAGGTTGACCTCCAACATCTATCGTGTTGTATCTGTTGCTCTGTTCTCCAATCACCAACTCATCTTCTCCTTCCTGTTGTGCTCCGGTATAATGCGCTCTAATGCTAAGTACGCCGACATCACTACCATTGGAAAGATTGAAGAGTTTGAATGGCAGACGTTCCTCCATGGTAACATCATGACTAATATGATTGAGGACAAGAAGCTGGAAGGACATGATGGTTAGTAGTATAAGTTTGAACGTTAAAACCAATTAGAAAATTTGAACTTTTTTTTTTAAGGTTGTCATAAATACTGATCCTTTTATTGAGTAAATGATTTTTTTAAATAAAAAAAAAACCAGAAAAAAACGCTTTACCATTGATATAGTTCAACAGAATATCAGCTGTAATTCTACCATGGTGGCAAAGTGGTTAGAGTGTCTGACAATTTATCAGTAGCCCTTCATCTCTTAGTCTTCAAAGCCTACATAACAGTGTTAAGTTAACAGCGCCTAGCCATAGGTTCTTGAGACACTCTGTCTTTCTCTTGACATCAAAACTTTACATATTTTAAAATAATATACAAGCAGTTAGGAAGATTATTCATACATATTATGTTATCAGATAGAATTATAGTTTATTGGTGATAATCTGTTACTGTCAATTATCTGTGATAGGTCTGACAGCCATGGAGAGGCTGGACGCCATGTCTAACCCAGATAAGGTGAAAACGCCACCAAAGTGGATTGGTGAAACAACCTGGAAACAAGTTGAGCATCTTGACATCAGTATGGCAGTGTTCAAAAATCTCAGTCGCAGTATCATGACCAACAAGGTCCAATGGGAATTGTTTCACTCAAATAGCAACCCCTACAAGTTGATGCAGAAACCTTTCAACATGGCTGATGTCAAAGGTATGTATCTGCATGTAAAATGCTATAATGTCTTGTAGGAAATTGCTACAGAAATGGGATCATGGTTTTTGTTAGAGTTTTACAAGAAATATGCTTTTAAAGCAAATGGGGTTGGGGAAGTCTCTTTTGAGGAATTCTCTTGTTGAATCCAGCATTTTAGTAACATTAGATGTTTGAAAAAATAAGTTTCCTACTCGGTTAAAATGTCATTTTATAATAATTAGAAAAAAGTAAAAATACCTTTCAGTTTAAAAGAAATCAAGTAAGTAAGACATGCCCTGAACTTGTTTCCTCTGTCTCCATGTTTTTTCCTCTGTCTCCATGTTTTTTCCTCTGACTCTGTGTTTGTCTCCTACAGATCCTCCATCTGATGGCCAGACTGGTGTTGTAATGGACTGGGAAAATTTATCTGGCTTCCAGAAACTTCTACTCATAAAGATTTTACGTCCAGAGACTCTCATCTCATCTGTTTCTGCATTTATTCGAGACCAGATGGATAATAGCTACCTGTCAACAGGGACCTTTGATCTCAAAGAAATCTACGAGGAGTCATCTGCTAAAACACCCCTCATCTTCATTCTCTCCCCAGGTAAAGTAGTAGATATAATAGTACTGATAACTGAAAACTGGTGTTAATGAGTTAGTGCTATGATCAGTTGATTTACATCAAAGATCTTGTTTTTTACCAATAAGACCAGTATTGTCAGATATCCAACAATCTACCATTTTAACCCTCCAATTACCATTAACCCTCCAATTCTTAGTTCAGTATTGCCAGGTACTGACTGCAGGTCAATGTTTTTTCTCCGAGTTCTTCATCTCATCTCCATTACTATGACCAGGCATGCACTTTAATGACACTGTTAAATCTGCATTAAGTAAAATGAAAACCAAACTTAAAATCACTGAAGCTCTTTGTTTTAATAAAACAGTGATTCAATTGTGTTACTCTTTGTATGTGTTCAGGTTGTGATCCTGCAGCTCAGCTGTTGCGCTTCGCTAAGGAACTGAGGGGCAGCATTTTACACCTGGACATGATTTCCTTGGGGCGGGGTCAAGGCCCTAAGGCTGAGGAACTCATTAACAAGGCACAGATCCTTAAGGGACGCTGGGTGTTCCTTCAGAACTGCCATCTGGCTGCTTCCTGGATGCCTAATCTCCAGGCCATTGTAGAAAGGTATCGCAGAAGCTGAAGTTTTTCTTTTGTCTTTAAGTTATTTCTGTTACAGAAACAAATTTCCTCACAAGAATATTGGAGACATTTTCTGTGTTTGTTGTATCTTTGTATTGATCTATCATGCTTATATTTGTGTTATAACATGTGCTTTGTAAGGTTTTAATTGTCAGTGTGTGTCATATTAGGTTTGGAATGCTTATGCTTCATAAGCTTCAGTCTCACTGTCTGATATGCCCATATTTTGTATACCTCCTGACTGTCTGATATGCCCATATTTTGTATACCTCCTGACTGTCTGATATGCCCATATTTTGTATACCTCCTGACTCTCTGATATGCCCATATTTTGTATACCTCCTGGCTGTCTGATATGCCCTTATTTTGTATACCTCCTGACTATCTGATATGCCCATATTTTGTATATCTCCTGACTATCTGATATGCCTACATTTTGTATACCTCCTGACTTTCTGATATGCCCATATTTTGTATACCTCCTGACTCTCTGATATGCCCATATTTTGTATACCTCCTGACTCTCTGATATGCCCATATTTTGTATACCTCCTGGCTGTCTGATATGCCCTTATTTTGTATACCTCCTGACTATCTGATATGCCCATATTTTGTATACCTCCTGACTGTCTGATATGCCCTTATTTTGTATACCTCCTGACTATCTGATATGCCCATATTTTGTATACCTCCTGACTATCTGATATGCCTACATTTTGTATACCTCCTGACTATCTGATATGCCCATATTTTGTATACCTCCTGACTGTCTGATATGCCCATATTTTGTATACCTCCTGACTGTCTGATATGCCCATATTTTGTATACCTCCTGACTGTCTGATATGCCCATATTTTGTATACCTCCTGGCTGTCTGATGTGCCTACATTTTGTATACCTCCTGACTGTCTGATATGCCCTTATTTTGTATACCTCCTGACTATCTGATATGCCCATATTTTGTATACCTCCTGACTATCTGATATGCCTACATTTTGTATACCTCCTGACTATCTGATATGCCCATATTTTGTATACCTCCTGACTGTCTGATATGCCCATATTTTGTATACCTCCTGACTGTCTGATATGCCCATATTTTGTATACCTCCTGACTGTCTGATATGCCCATATTTTGTATACCTCCTGGCTGTCTGATGTGCCTACATTTTGTATACCTCCTGACTGTCTGATATGCCCTTATTTTGTATACTTCCTGACTATCTGATATGCCCATATTTTGTATACCTCCTGACTCTCTGATATGCCCATATTTTGTATACTTCCTGACTATCTGATATGCCCATATTTTGTATACCTCCTGACTCTCTGATATGCCCATATTTTGTATACCTCCTGGCTGTCTGATATGCCCTTATTTGGATACCTCCTGACTATCTGATATGCCCATTTTTTATACCTCCTGACTATCTGATATGCCTACATTTTGTATACCTCCTGACTATCTGATATGCCCATATTTTGTATACCTCCTGACTGTCTGATATTCCCATATTTTGTATACCTCCTGACTGTCTGATATGCCTACATTTTGTATACCTCCTGACTGTCTGATATGCCCATATTTTGTATACCTCCTAACTGTCTGATATGCCTACATTTTGTATACCTCCTGACTATCTGATATGCCCATATTTTGTATACCTCCTGGCTGTCTGATTAGCCCATATTTTGTATACCTCCTGACTATCTGATATGCCCATATTTTGTATACCTCCTGGCTGTCTGATTAGCCCATATTTTGTATACCTCCTGACTGTCTGATATGCCCATATTTTGTATACCTCCTGACTGTCTGATATGCCCATATTTTGTATACCTCCTGGCGTTCTGATATGCCCATAATTTGTTTATTCCTGGCTGTCTGATATGCCCATATTTTGTATACCTCCTGACTGTCTGATATGCCTACATTTTGTATACCTCCTGACTATCTGATATGCCTACATTTTGTATGCCTTACAATTCTTGTTTTTTCAGGACTCAACATTTAGAGACCCCTCCCCTTAAAATTCTATTTCGTTATATCTGTTGGGTTGGGAATTTATTGCCAGTATTGTCAGGATACAATTTCATGTTTTATAAGTTTCAATATTTGGTGAATATTTATCAGAGGAATTTTTTAGACAGCCAGACAACCAACCTGATAGTTTAGTAGTTGTCAAGATTTTCTATTACAAAACTAGCAGCTGTATTGGTGAAAATTAACATAAGATAAAGATTAAAAGAGGTTTTTTTATTACTTGAGCATTGTTGACTTGTATTATGATATCTCTGAGTATATTAACAGATTTAACATGCACCAGCTCTGAGCAGTGTAGTTAGTGTGCACTGTGCAATAACAGTTGTTTTTTTTCTCTATTTAGTTTCCAGTTCACAAGACGGTATATTCTATGTAAACATACATTTTGCTTCCTTATAAATGCTCACATCATTATCAGATAAAAGATGTAGACATAGCCATTATGTGACTGTCTCAAGGCTATGCCTTTGCTGACCAAGCTTTCAGTGATCTAGTTATAATTAAATTAGCAGGTGTTACGATGTTCTGAAATCTCGTTAACCTGAATATACTTACCTGTATCTCAATCACTGTTTAGATTGGTAGGCCGAACTTACTTTTATCGAAGGTAAGTATTAGCCTAGAATTGGGTACGGACAGGAAGTGGTCACTTTAGGATGCATGCTGGGTAGTCTTGGTTATCGTCAGATACTTTTTATCATTATTTCAAAAATCATGAAATGATAAATTAGCTGTAGATGTAACATGACAGCCTTTTACCTTGAAAAAGTTTTCCCTTTTTTTTTCCTTCAGATTTCTATCGCAATTTAGAAACCAAAATTGGTTCTTTGTATCTGCATATCTGGTAATCATTATGGTCTTAACATTGTAGGTACATGTATATAATTCATTTAACCATGTAAAAATTTGGTGAAGCCAAGATTGAAATACTTTTGTCTTAATCCATGCTGAAAAACAAACAGTTTCATGATTTATGCTAAACTAACATTCAAATGTTCCTTTTAAGAGAAAAGTATGCAATAGATAAGTTTTGATAAAATATCTGTTGATTTAACTTGAGGTAAGTAAATGACACTGGGACTTGGCGATCAAGAATATTAGTACTTCCAGGCAATTTTTTTTTCTTTTTTTCTCAGTGGGATATGGGTCACACAATAGTATTAGTTACTTGGAAAACATATAACAATGTTATTGCATGTAAATTAGTCAAAATATTCCAAATAATATGGTAATCAGTAGCCTTTTATCTCCATATTATTTTATTATTATTATTTATGCAATACCTATCAATTTAAAAAACAAAATGTAAACTTGGAAACTAAGTATTTCAAATTTAAAAGCCAGTTCAAAGTACAAAATTGAATTGTCTTGACAGAATCATGTGCACAGGGACATTAAATATTGGTCATGCATTGGATTATTTTTCACAGTTTTGGTGATTAAGATTTTCTTTAAGAAAATTATATATTAACAGATATACAAATATTATTTTTGTTGTAATTTATTACTTTTTCTTTGCAAGCAATTAACAAAACTCCCTCAGCTTTTTAGCTATAGCTGCATTTTTATCCCTTCAAGACAGAAAACCAAGATACAAAGGTTTTCAAAGGAAGAAATGTTCAAGACATTATGAATATTGAATATCAACCCTTGGATGAAATGTCAGAAAAGGGATTTTACTGAATATCAGTGCTGTATCTTTTCACAAACAGTAGAGATCAATATGTATGCTGCTATCCATTCTCATTACTTTGTTCCCTTTCAACTTGATGTTCCTGCTGAAATAAAAATTCCTCTCTAAAAAATATGGTGTTCACAGACATTAGAACATTAAAATCATGACTTATTTAATCATCATTTTTTTTTTTTTTTTTTTTTAGGTTTAACCAACCAAACGATGATGTAGACCAGCAGTTCCGCCTTTGGCTCAGCTCCAAACCAGACCCCTGTTTCCCTATCTCCATACTACAGACTGGCATGAAAGTAAGTATACTTTGTCATTCATAAAAAACAGGTTTTCATTGGACCTTCATGTCACCCTACTGTTAAAAATTCAGTTAACCTGACTAGTTAACCCATTCACATGGGAAATTTTATAATGAACTATTCCAATCTAAAAATTGGAAGAGTTTGCAATTGAAAAATTACGGAATGAGTTAACTGTTAACATAATACATGTATTTTGCAGACACTCAGAAAGTGTGGACATTAATGGCTGGAAAAATGCTTGTAGTACAGATACAGTAAATGAATTACACAATCACAAAATTAAATCGTAGTGGAAAGATTGTTAGGCATGGAAAGATAAAAATAAGTTGGTTTACAGTTACTGTAACTATAAATACCTTCTAAAGATATTAAATGGTATCCTTTCTTCCCTCTACAGATGACAGTGGAACCTCCACAGGGCCTAAAGGCCAATATGCTGCGGGCATTTGGTAGTGGAGGGACGGGTGTTGTTACGGAGAAGATGTATGAGAATCCAGAACTGGGACCAGCCTGGAAAAAACTTCTCTTTGGACTCTGTCTCTTTAACAGTGTCATTCATGAGCGTAAAAAATATGGACGTCTTGGCTGGAATATTGCATATGAATTTAATGACTCTGACTTAGATGTAAGCATTGTCTAAGATGTGTTTATTCTTAATAAAATAAAGTGAATATTCTTTCTATACACAACATAATACAATTTTGTTATTAAATGGATGCATATGATTGGTCAAAATTTTCATAATAAGATTTAAATTCAGATTCAGATTAAGATGAAAATTTGATATTTGAGGTTTTGAGGGATACCAAGCATTAATACATAGTGGGATTGTTTTAGGGATATGAATGATGATTTCCATCACAATCTGTACTGGTAGTTTTTGTTAATAACATAACATATAATCAAATCAATATCATATTACCACAGCCCTTCACCTTAGGGACTCAAGGTTATTTCCCATGTGGGGCAGTTGCCAGATACTGTTGAGCGGTGATTTTCTCTGGGTACTCCAGCTTTCCTCCACCATCTGGCATGTCCTTAAATGTCCCTGGCTCAGTTAATGAGACTTTAAACTAATCAAACCAACCCAAGATATAATCAAACCAACCCAAGTCATATCTTATTGACTATAGTCCTGAATCATTAAAAATAATATTTCAGGTCTCAATGCTGCAGCTTCAAAATCTACTACAAGACCATGAACCAGACGATATTCCCTGGCAGGCTCTATCGTACCTGACAGGGGAGGTAATCTATGGGGGCCGAGTGACGGACTGGTGGGATAGACGATGCCTCGATGCTCTGCTTGGCCGGTTTTTCTGTAAAGATGCATTAGACGAGAGCTACAGCTATTCTCCAGATCGGGTAAGCTTTGAAATAACTACCGGTAGATAAATTTATCTATAATTTTGATCAAATTAATCAGTTGATAAGAAATGTTAAAATCTAGACAATGAACATATTTGCTAAAATGTCACAAGGTCACAATATCAGACTCAAGGTCACAATATGGATAATCAAAGGGGTTTTAAAACTGCATGGAAAGCATGAAGGTGATATCAACCTTAAGAAGGGCTGACGCAATATATATAAACTGTCACATTTCAGCATGAGATTGTTATATTTTGCATGCATGGACTAAGCTAGAATGTTCAGAGATTGGCTCACTGGTTGCTACTAGCTACACAAAGTATATAATTCAATGCTTTAAAAGACTTCAATAATTATTAAATGATAATATATTACATTCTATGAAACTCAATAATTAAATCTTATGATAACTGTAGTTGATACTTACATTTTCTGAGAACTTTAGCTGAGAATATAGTCTAGGCCTGAAATTCAAGATCTGATAATTCTAGATAAAATAAATGTTGAAAACAATGAACAGTGAACTAGAATTGACATGATAATTGTATGATGTATATTTATTGTCCTTGCTCCACTAGTGTATTGTCTGTTGTCATATTATTGTGTCACCATTTATTGTCCAGGTCATGGTAGAGGTAAGCGTAGTATTCACCTGCATGTGTCCTTCAGTTGGACAAACGTTCTTTACATTGCTCCTAGTGGGGCAGATTATAAAATATACCATTTCCCTTGGCTGCAGACATACACAAGTCTCATGTCTCTCTTGGTAGAACAGGACCACACATTTTTTTAATGCTGCACTTAGAGAGACAGACTATATCGGACATAAGTTCTTAATATCGTTACTGAAAGGACAGATACAGTCTGTATCTCTTTTGGCACCACAACATACAAAATCCTGTGTCCATCTTTTAAGTGGCCTTCTAAGGACAATTTTGTCCCTCTTGGTGGGACTGACAGTCGTGTGTCCTAGCTATGTCCCCTCTTCTTTGACAGAACTACAATATTTCCATGTCCCAGATGATATTGTATTGCTCTATCCAGCGTGTACAGTAAATGTGTGTCCAGAAATTGCATATACTGATCAAAGATGTTGAGGAAGTAAATTGCATATACTGATCAAAGATGTTGAGGAAGTCTTAGAATTCTACTAAAGGGAGATAATCTGTCTTCACGTTGAATTCAACTAAGGGGAGATAATGTCTTCTCCTAATTAGAACAGTTGGTTCTTTCCGGTTTGAGCTCTTTAGTAAAGGGCAGATAAGTATCTTCTGGATATCTCTCTACCCAGTTTGAGCATTACTTCATTTACTGTATCTATAAGCTGCTGAATTAAAGAAATATCATCTGAATACAATCTGTTATAGTTTCTTGGTCAGTTCAAATATATTTTCTTTGTTTGGGGTAAATATGGAATTAATACAAAATGAAACCAAAATAATATCAGAATGTAAAATAATAAGTAATGTTCATCTGCAAGAAATACTTAAACAAATCCTATACCTATATTACTACATAGTTTGAACTGACCAAGGTGTTACTTAAAGCTTCTCCTTTGCATGCATGCATGGTATTACATGATACAGATAAATAAATAAGTCTGTTATAGGTCTCACGCATATGTTTCCTGCACTCCCTACAGACTGTAGTACGATGTATTTATCATATGTTACTTACGGTATTTGCATGCTGAGGTTTGGAATTGGAGATTTATTACTATTGACTTTGATTATTATTTATCATTTTTCTTTCTTTTCACAGAAAAAAACTTTATCAGTATATTTATGTTACATATGCTTTTGTATTATCATTAGCACACATGACATTACATGTGATTTTAACACGTTATATTTATTCCTTAGAAGTTATATTAAGTTCTGTCCATTATCAAAACTTACATACCATACCATGATGATGACCCAGTATACACCTATATTGACCCCTCTCAGTCTCCTTATATAAGTCGACAGAGATTGTTCCACATAATCCCAAACGATTGCTAGGTTTTCCTGTTTCCATGCCCTTGCCTTAAACTTTGGGGAGCGGTATAGTATTACCCATGTCCATCCTGTATCACCTTGTTCAGATTGTAAGGAGGCAAGAGCATTAGTTATGTTTTACAGATATTTCTAGTTATGTTTTACAGATATTTCTAGTTAAGTTTTACAAATATTTCTAGTTATGTTTTATAGATATTTCTAGTTATGGTTTACAGATATTTCTAGTTATGTTTTACAGATATTTCTAGTTATGTTTTACAGATATTTCTAGTTATGTTTTACAGATATTTCTAGTTATGTTTTACAGATATTTCTAGTTATGGTTTACAGATATTTCTAGTTATGTTTTACAGATATTTCTAGTTATGGTTTACAGATATTTCTAGTTATGTTTTACAGATATTTCTAGTTATGTTTTACAGATATTTCTAGTTATGGTTTACAGATATTTCTAGTTATGGTTTACAGATATTTCTAGTTATGGTTTACAGATATTTCTAGTTATGTTTTACAGATATTTCTAGTTATGGTTTACAGATATTTCTAGTTATGGTTTACAGATATTTCTAGTTATGGTTTACAGATATTTCTAGTTATGTTTTACAGATATTTCTAGTTATGGTTTACAGATATTTCTAGTTATGGTTTACAGATATTTCTAGTTATGTTTTACAGATATTTCTAGTTATGGTTTACAGATATTTCTAGTTATGGTTTACAGATATTTCTAGTTATGTTTTACAGATATTTCTAGTTATGGTTTACAGATATTTCTAGTTATGTTTTACAGATATTTCTAGTTATGTTTTACAGATATTTCTAGTTATGTTTTACAGATATTTTTACAGATATTTCTAGTTATGTATTACAGATATTTCTAGTTATGGTTTACAGATATTTCTAGTTATGTTTTACAGATATTTCTAGTTATGTTTTACAGATATTTCTAGTTATGGTTTACAGATATTTCTAGTTATGGTTTACAGATATTTCTAGTTATGGTTTACAGATATTTCTAGTTTTTCCATCTGTCATTGTGCCTATTGGGTCAAATATGGTAAAACTATTTGTATGCATTTTCTCTAAGACTTACTTGCTAATATTGTCAATCAATATTTGATAGCAGAGGTAGTGAAAAATGAATTTGAAAATATATTTCTTTCCCCACACATACCATTAAGAGGATTACTATGACAAAAATAGATAAATTTGTTCAGAATACTTTTGTCCAATTGTAAGGTACTGATAATTTAGATTGGATGTTCTAAAATAATAAATGGCTCTAATTTTCCTGCTGCAAACATTTTCAGAATCAGCTTTGGCACTTTATATAAATATGATAGCTTGACTTCTGATCAGACTGTCTTTGATATTCAGATTTACCACCCTGTGAAGGACTCGTACACTTTCCCGGATGTTCTGAATTACCTGGAAAATCTCCCAAACTATGACTCTCCGGAGCTGTTTGGGATGACGGAGAATGCAGAGAAAGCGTGTCGAGAATTACAGGCAGTGGAAATGGTCCAGACCATTATCACAATACAGCCACGAGTGTCACTTGAACTCATGGGGTAAATATTTCACTGTTAAAATCATCTCATATACACGATAAAAACTATATCCTTTATCTGTCATAAATTTAGAAAAATATAAGAGGATGTTTATGAAGTGGCATATTGAGATTTCATTACTGAAACATGCATTATGAAATTAGTGTTTTACTTCGTTATTTATTAAATCACTTCAGTACCAGATTTAATGACATCATCAAAAATTGTGTACACATTTAGACTACATTTACCATTGTTTCTAAGGTTGTTAATGTAGTATAAATTTTGTAATCCCTTTAGAGCTGAGAAGAGTAATGATGAAATAGTACTGGAGATTGCCCGTGACATTAAATCTGCCCTACCACGGTTGGTTGAGGACTTTGAGGAATCGTCTGGGCCAATCCACACAATGCCCACACCACGACCTACGCTGAAGAGCATCCTGTACAAGGAGGCACCAGACATGAAGGATAAGGAGAAAAAACGAAGTAAGACTTACAAGTCTATTCAATCTGAACACCCTAAGTCTAGTGTCCAAAGACTGTCCATGATGTCTCAAGAAAAGACCATACTCATGACATCAGTGTATCATTTATGTTCAGTGATATCATACAAGTCTTCTTTTTAAGTCTGAGGCTTTGTCTTTCTGTTTTAGTGAAAATAACTGTTTAGTGATAATAAGGAAATGGTCATTTTTGTTTTGCTAATCTCAGTCCTGCCATATTTCAGCAAGTGAGAAATGTCATGAATTATCATCTTTGATATCATTGATACTGTAGATATTTTATCAAGTGTTTTATCCCCTACAGTTGTACAAGAAGCTATTGATACTGTGGTTGGAAACTCGGCACTGATGACGGTACTCAGACAGGAAGTGGACCGGTTTAACAACCTTCTCAACATCGTACACACTTCATTACGATCACTGATTCTCGCTGTGAAAGGAGAAATTATCATGTCTGAAGTTTTAGAAGAAGCTTATAACGCTCTTCTTAATCAGAAAGTTCCTAAACGTTGGATAGTAAGTAAACATATATTTATGTGACAACTTTTGAATTGGTAGAGTTAAATGCATCTTAGGGGAGAATGATTTTAGAAGATTTTGGCCATACATCACATGATTTTCAATTATGAGAATATAAAATTTGAAGGTGAAAGGCTAATGGCAAGGTTACTATAGGTATTCCTAGATGTCACTATCTTAGTGACTGGTGAAAGTTCATGAATTTAAAATGCTTCATGTCTTTTTGAATTGGACTAAGAATGGAATTTCTTTGATGCCTTCATTGTTTTACATGATCTCTCCACTTGTGTACAGGAAGCAGCATATGAGTCTTGCAAGGCTTTGGGGTCGTGGATATATGACTTGAAGATGAGGGTACAGTTCTTCTCCAGCTGGGGAGAACTGATCTCAAACAATGTGGAGAAGTTGATAAAGAACGCCATATTGGTATCAAAGAATGCAGCGCCTGCAGATACACAGGACCAGCCTCCGATGAGGAGTGTACCGCGGGCATACTGGCTCTCCGGATTCTTCTTCCCACAAGGTCAGTACTTCATGTGTCTAGACAATTTTAAGTCAGTTTGTACTACACAGTACTTGTCTAAACATCATGATGAAAATTTGAAATAGATAATACAGAAATAACTAACAAATATTGATAGCAAGCCTTGATACACAACACAATGTCATGTATATAGATAATTTACTGTACTAAAAAATATTTTGAATGTGAAAGGCCTTTTTACTAAAATAAGGGAAAATGAAGATTCCATAGTGTGTAAATGGTTTTGTTTGTTTAGGGTTCCTAACTGGGGTCCAACAGAACCACGCCAGAAAATTAGGAATATCCGTCGACTCTCTGGTGTTTAACTTCAAAGTTCATCAGACCGTGGAGGATACAGAGGAGAAACTGGGCGACATTTCACACAAAGTTTCTATCAAAGATGCAGCATTCAAGGTAAATAATACTTAGTGGCTCGGCTCAGCTTCTGCAGAGGCACATTTTGGTCTACTTATAGGAGATATCAGAAGCTAGTTACTGAAGACAGGATAGCACTGGTCCTATTCAATCAATTTAAAAAAGCATGATATAGCTATAGATACTAAATTGTAAATAGCTCAATATATCTCTTATAAAGCAGTTCTAGAGTGAATGTTAATACATCTAGTACAACTTAATCACATGTAAAATATCTTAATTTGATGAAAGGTAAACGTTGAATGATTAATGTAACAATTATTCTGTTCCCCTCATTTTAGTCAGTAAAGAAAAAAAAGTCTACTGCCTGGCAAATATTTTCTTTAAGGGGAGACAAGCAAGGAGAAGATTACTTTATGTTTCAATGTGTAGACTCCTGATTTAAAGGACTTATTCAACTTGTTTCCGATCTGTAAGAGAATTGACATGGGTATCAACTTATTTGTGATCTGTATGACAATTGACATGGGTATCAACTTATTTGTGATCTGTATGACAATTGACATGGGTATCAACTTATTTGTGATCTGTATGACAATTGACATTGGTATCAACTTATTTGTGATCTGTAAGACAATTGACATGGGTATCAACTTATTTGTGATCTGTATGACAATTGACATGGGTATCAACTTATTTGTGATCTGTATGACCATTGACATGGGTATCAACTTATTTGTGATCTGTATGACAATTGACATGGGTATTTCAGGGTCCATCACCTCCTGATGACGGGGTGCTCATTTTTGGACTTTACCTGGACGGAGCGCGATGGGACCCAAAAGACAAATGTCTGCAGGATTCCAGAGCTGGGGACCGCTTTGCCAGACTTCCAGAAATCCACTTTGTCCCAACACAGGTATTTATATACTACCATCAGCCCAATAAGCATCCAGGCTGCTAACATATCAGAAAACTGACTGTCCTATCAAAGCTCTCATGGCTTAAATTAAAACTTATTACATCTTGGTAATTGATTTGGTCTGACTTTTTGATATTTGAAATGTCTTGCAGCTAATATTGAAAATTAAAAGGTAAATGTTCAACTGAACTAATTGTATTTAGTCTTAATGCAGAGTTGTCTGCTCCTAGTAGCAGAGGACAAAAATGCATTGTGCTTCATTTATCTAAGAGTATGGTGTTCAGCCCTGTATTTAATAAATCTGAGAAATCATAATCCCATGGACAAGATTCTTACCGTAAGCATTATAAGTGTTCAGACAGCCTCATCATACTAAATTGCTATTATATAAGATAAAAAGATTGTATATTAGCCTCAGACGTGAAAAAGAGTCGACAGAATTGTTTAATATTTGTATCACCAATACAGGCACATTAGGCCTCTTTTTTCTGATAGTCATATTGTGTTTTCTGTTACAGACATCCCAAGGCACACCAAGTACAGAGAGGTCAGACAGTCCAGTAGTGGACAATGGAAGTATGTACGAGTGTCCACTGTACAGGACATCGTCCAGAGCTGGAACGCTTTCCTCGACTGGTCACTCCACAAACTTTGTGACTGCGGTCACTCTTCCCTCTAACAATCCGCCACATTTCTGGGTGATGAGGGGTGTGGCTATGTTATGTCAGCTGGATGATTGATAAAATGTGAATTAGTTGTTGATTTCACCGATTGACAGAAATCTTGATTAGTCGATACTTCTGAGTGTTTCTACATAATACTGCAATTATACATGTTTTGGTGGTAATCTTATTTACACATACCTTCAACTCTGAACAATAATTGTGATAATAGCAGTTTATATCGCTTTGAAAACAAGTGTTGAAGGTTTTAATTCCTATGACTTAAGGATGTATCCTACATTCATGAAGTAAAAAGATACATGTGTTATCCTGGTATGTAGATTTTGTTATGCAATGCCAAAATGAATTTAACAGCTAAAAAAAAATGTACGAGAAACTGATCCCCTGCATAATGAATGTTGTTACTACAATCAATGTTTCTAACACTAGCATTATAGTGTATAGTTATTATTGTCACAGACTCATCAGAACTAAAAAATGGCTCATTAACTTAATGTCTCCAGTCTATAGCTGCAAAATGTATTCTGTGATAATTCAAACTGCTGAATTTTATTATTATAGATTTTGCGAGTCTGATATGCAACTATAATTTCACTTTTGACTTTGCACTTTATTCGTTTTTGACTAGCATTAGAACTTCAGAAAGTAAGGCCTTCTCTGCATCACCACTTTTTACTGCTCAATATCATGTTGGAATGTATAAATGTACATTTGTATATACACAAATTACTTAGTGTCTGTTCCATTCAATGACTGCATGTTCATTGAGTATTTATTAAAACCTAGAAAGTGCTTATTTATTATTTTTGGATAAATGGGTTTTTATGATATATTGTTCTGGAAATAGAGATTGTTTTAAAGCCAGATTCAGCTGACAAAGAAAAAAGTTTGAATATATCATATGCATGTTACTAGACTGTTTTTAAATACCCATCCAAAGGAATTTCTGTTTCAAAAGATTCATTTTGAGCCAAATACAACTACATGTTACCAGACTGATTTTTAAATATCCGTCCAAAGGAATATCTATTCCAAAAGAATTATTTTGGGCCAAATACATTATACATGTTACAAGATTTTTTTTAAAATATCCGTCCAAAGGAATTTTCATTCCAAAAGAATTACTTTGAGCCAAATATATACATTATATACATGCAAGAAGACTGTTTTTAAATAAGAATTTATTATTTGGACAGTATTACTGGTTATTTCTGTGATTGAGAAACTAACTGGCGTTAATCTAACGTCTGATCCAAGAGACGCCTTTCTCCTAATTACCGGTATTTTGCCAGTAAAAGCTTGTGTGATATTACAGCATTCTACAAAGACTTATAAGTCACATTTTAGTTGTTGTTTTTGTTGTTGATATGTAAATAATAAACAATGTATTATTTATATTTTTGACAGATTTATTTTACTTTTGACTTGTCTTATCTGTGATAGAATTTACAAACAAAATAAAATGTATTTGAAGTCAGTGAATTATTTTTATATTTTGTTGTTCTTAAGCTTTTTTGTCTCCCTTTCCTTCATTTTGTAACAACAGATCAAATTCATACTGAGAAGGTGAGGACTAATGATAGAAGGTAAAGTATCTCTGCTTTAAGCCAATATGACCTAAAGATTTAGGATCCTACTTTTGCAGTTCCACTGCAGGTCGCAGTAATAGTATCAGATCACCGTGTCCTACATGCATGCATGGTGTTCTCTCTGTTGATCACATACCATAATCACTATTAAGAGCCAGAGTATTCAACTTGATTTCCCATTTGCATGCCAGATTGCTAAGTAAATGTACCAAAATATGTTGAGAAATAGACTGGTCTGTGCTATCATAGTAATTGTTTTAAATGACATGTGAAGGGTCTGTTATATATCTTTCTATCTTGAGGTAGCCACAAGCTACTACAAGGAGGTCCATCTTTAAAATGACACTAACTGTGTCATAAGGTCACAGCAATCTACAAACCTAGTGATCCGAATCTTGTGACCTATATACTCTATGATCAGTGGTATAACATGTATTGTTGGGTAATAGACCCACGAAACAAACCGATTTTAAAGTTTACTGTTAGGTTCCTATTGTTATCTTCCTGTCGGATCATCAGGATTTCTCAATGTGATTTTTTCAGAACCTAAATACATTTAGACGGTAGTGTTCTACGACAACATTTAGCAAACAAATCACAAAGTAAATCAACAGTAGCAACATATTTATTTTTTGTCAGTGGCAGGAAAACATCAGGGTGTCATAGATAGGACAGATCCTGTAGTCACAGGCAATACTGATAGGCAGCAGGTCATAGCGACACATTCAGATAATAAATTAGGTCCTACATAGTCACAGTAACTATACAAGAAATAAGATCAAAGTGACCTACATATTAAATAAAAAGGTTGCCATGACCTACAAATATATAAGAAGGTCACAGTGACAGATTCGGGTCATGTTGACCTACAAACATAAGATCAGTGACTTGTATGTATAAAAAATGGTCATAACTATCTTCATTTATATGGTAACATAAATACATGAAATATATATTATTGGGTCATAGTGACCTATATACAATTTACTTATAAATATAGTGACAAAGTAGCCCACAATACATAAAACAAGTCACTGACTTTAATGTAGGTAGAAATGTCATGCTGACCATTATAATAAATAACATTGATATAAAGGAAAGGCCACTATCATTCATACTTAGGTCAACGTGACTTACAAACATGATAAATAAGGTCACAGCAACCTACATACATAGCAATCAGAATCTGGTGACCTTTATACTCGATAATCGGTGGTATAACATCAGTTATACATATTTTGATACAGACGCATACAAGTGATTTAATGACTTGATTTATAGAGCAGTTGCTTTACAATGACATACATGTATGACTGAATTCTAATAGAGGGTATTACTTAACTTAAAAGTAAAGTCCAAACTTCATAAAATAACGTTATATGTAGTGAGCGGAGATCAGAGATTAACAAGTACATGTTATCGTCAGCTTTGATATATTGACCTTTAACCTATAGAAGGAAGATTGGTTATAAAGAGAGTGTGATAATTCACGTTAACATATCCAAAAGTTACTGAGCAAATGTGACCTTCGTTTACAAACAAATATATATCATAGAGAAGAATATCACAGATAAGCTTTAATTGGAAAACGCGTGGCAATATATGTCTTCTGATAATATCACATTCCTTTTAATGTAATATTCCACATAATACAATATTTCATATAATAAATTACATATATACTCGAATTGATATCCCTTTCCACAAACTAACATTTCATAATAAGTATTATTATTTGGTATTTTGAAATTAAATGTTAATCATCAATTAATTTAATTTTCCACTTTGTTGAATTTGATATCATTAATTATCTCTTTTACATCTGCTTCAATACAAAACACATAGAGATTCTTTGAATAATGCCAATATCGTAAAATTAAATTATTGATTTTAATTTTTGTTCAATACTTTTTGGCTTTTTACTTATCCGTAGTCCTGTAAAGCTGTAGCACTGTAACATGCCACTTACTTTAGGTCTTTTATAAAAATTATTGCACTTAGTTCAGAAAAGATGCAAGTGAAAATTCCATTGGATCCATAGTATTTCTAATATATGTATTTAGGCTAGTATCAATAGATTCAAAATCATATGGTTTCATTTCCGATCTTTGTATAGATATCAAATTATTTGTTTAGATATCAGATTATTGGTATAGATATTATGAGTCTTTTGTATTATTTCACATAGAAATTCTACATCAAAACCATACATACAGTCTTCTTTGGAACCAAATGGAGGGCCCTGTAGCTATCAGCCAAATATTATTTGAATCTTAAAAGCAATATTTTTCTGACTATTAAAATTTAATTATGTTACAGTGTCTCTGAATTTAATTTGAAATTTCAACACTGAACAGCTGCCCAACAATAGATAGGGGACCATTCTCCATCTCATCACAGAATATTTTGATAATAGGGATGACAGCTTTTAATATAGATGTTATGTATCGTAGATCAATGTTTGTAGTGACGTCAGTCTTTGACTGATACTGAATGTCCAGGAGAAGTACGACCTGAACTCATTCCAGGTACACTCAGGTGTGACTGTGATTTGACTCGTTTCCGTAGCGACTCCACGCCGCTTTTCCCACCTCTTAGAGTTGTCGCCGTCTCAGATCGGTCGATAGGACTTCCTAATATACTCTGAGCTTCTTCAGTTGAAACCTCCTATCAGAATTAAAACAAAAATGATTTAATTTCATGAAAAATTATTTAGATCATTATCCAAAAGATAGATATTTATTCATAACAGAGGATATTATAAATGTGTATTGTATTAAAACAAATCTCAAAACATTTAATTCATATTTGATGAAAACGCAAAAACAAAATAGCGATACATTTTTCCATAGAAACATATGGTTAAAATTATACCTACATATTTACTACAATTTCAACCTGATACTTTCGTTTTCTATGAATTAAATTGTGACTGTCTACAATCACAGCAGCTAAATAATGTTTATAATCATGTTGAACCTTTGTAACTAGTATAGAATATCCTGCTTGATCAGAATATCAAAAGAGTTATCTGCCCTTATTGATTGTTAAATCATTTTTAAGTAACATTTCATAACTTTCACATGCAAACATCTGACTAACAACGGCTAACAAGGGCAGATAATTTGATATTCCAACAATATCTCGCTGGAATCAAACAGTCAGAACATTGAATATTTTACTGATATTTACACATCACAGCATCCTCGATATTCCAGGGGTTCCGATCACTTACGATCTCTACACCCCTGGACTATTTCATAGTAAAACTGGAGGCAACAGAATAGAACAGGTAACTTAGTCATTTGATGTACATCAAAAGAGCCGTATAACGGTACACTGTGGTTGACTCTGTGGCTTTGATGTTAGGCGTCGCTCTCTCTGTAGTCTTCAAATGAAATATTTGCTAGCCTGTGATTGGTCAAATGTTTTCCGCTGAGCTGCCTTCAATTTCACTATGAGATAGTCCAGGGGTGTAGAGATCGTAAGTGATCGAAAGCCCTGGAGTATCGAGGATGACATCACAGTAAAAGTTGTCTAAACCATATGCCACTTGGACCAGCATATCTTGCCCAAATTAACAAGGAATCAGATTAGACAGGGGCCAGTTTTGACAAGTTTTTAACTGTACTAAATTTGATTTAGTCTTACCAAGAGCTATATTAGCCATTGGGATTGTTATGGGTTTGTATGAGAACCATGTTCTTCGGATTTTGAAAAAAACACAATATAACAAAACCTGAATGCTTGTATAACTCTACATAATGCACATGATTTATAAATAGTTTAATTTTCCACTTCTACTATGATTACTAAGGTAACTCTACAGGTTAACCAAAATCTGTGACAGTGCAATTATCTTGGTATGGATCAGGGGAAATTATAACTACATGTACAATAACAATATCAATATGTGAGCATTCCCAATAAATTTACCCATTTTTTTTTTAAATTCAAATTACAATGCAGTTACTGACATGGAAGGGGAGGTAACAATATCAAAAGAAAGAAAAAATCAATAACTGACTTAGAAAATTAAAACTTTTATATCACAAAAATATATGGGGGACAATAAATTCACAATATCAATTCAATAATCTTTTTTATGAGGAAATTAACAATTTACGGTATGTAACATTGGGTGAAAAAACAACTACACATATTTCCAAGTTATATTCAAGTCAGGCCCAGTTTCATCAATATGTATTATCTTAAAGAAAACCCTTAACATAAAGAAATTCCACAAGTGCACGATACAGAATAGAAGTGTGTTCCTTTACTCATTTAAGATTTTTTTCTCCGTACATTCTGTAATACATGTACTTTTCTTTGGAATATTCTAAATTAGGAAATTTCCTTTAGTTAATGTCAATGTTGATGAAGCTGGGGCCTGAAGAATTATGACGTGGTGTAAGCTGACAGCTGGGTCCAAGGTGTTTACAACACCAACATTGTCACAATAATGACAACAAGCAAATCTACCTACTTGGAGATTCTATTCCTCATCGCCACTACCGACAAAAAATACACATCACTTTATTTTCTTCAACATATAATGTCATATTCAGTGAAAATGGTAATTCCATTTTACTTTATCCCATGAGTTACATATATCAGCACTTTTATCCAGGGTGAACATAAAGTGAAATGTTTGAAAAAAAATGTTTCTAGCAATAGCACTAACGGAAACTGTGATGAAATACCAAAGCTCTACTGGAATTAAGAAGGACAATTATTCTAAAACTCTCCAAAATAAATGCAAAAATAAGGCTTCCTAAACATCAAGTGGCTATATTTGGCTCATAAAATGGACTTCATGTATTACATGGTGCATAGTAGCTTTCATTTCTATTCTAAATGGATGAAATTTTATATTCCTTAATTATAAAAGAAATGATGTCTATGACTTCAAAATTCCTGAAAAAAAAAATCATTTAAAAACATTTCATATAAAACATAATGTTAATATGATAAGTAAAATAGAAATCCTTTTATATTGACCTTATCATACATAAAAAAGAGAAGTTGTATAAATTCTATTTCACTGATACAGTTTGGTGGTGAGATCGAGCTACAGATGCTGGGCTGTACATAGTGTGCAAAGGTATGATACAAACTCCACATATATACTACTTCAATGGATCTGTTTGTCATGCTGAGGTACTTGCTTTTGTAAGCAGGTAATTATGTAATATAGAATAGAGAATTGAAGACAAAGCATTGTTTCATAAAGACAGAAAAAACAGGCACTAAGCAATATTTCTTAAATGACCGAAGGACAAAAGACAAACACTGGCTTTGGACAAGAGCAGATACTTTCTAAAAGACAGAAGACACAAAACAACAAAGGACAGACACAAGACAATGATTTAAAAAGACACATGTCAGACTTCATAGAGGACAAGGACAAACAAGAGTTATTACTTAAGAAGACAGACATTTTGAAGGACACAAGAAATACACTTTTATGGATAAGCTTCGCAAAAAGACAAGATAGCTTTGACAGAGGACAAAAGATATTTCATTGCAGTATTTGAAGGGCAAAACTTCAAAAGGACATAGATGTACTCTGTAGAAGACAAAAGACATGAACAACTGTTGTATACATATAGATATAATAAGACCTGTACAACTGTTGTATACATATAGATATAATAAGACCTGTACAACTGTTGTATACATATAGATATAATAAGACCTGTACAACTGTTGTATACATATAGATATAATAAGACCTGTACAACTGTTGTATACATATAGATATAATAAGACCTGTACAACTGTTGTTAACATATAGATATAATAAGACCTGTACAACTGTTGTATACATATAGATATAATAAGACCTGTACAACTGTTGTATACATATAGATATAATAAGACCTGTACAACTGTTGTATACATATAGATATAATAAGACAATAGTAAAGTCAGTTGAAAGGAAGGACATTTATAGTATTGTCACTAGGTAGCAGGATCAGTAAACTGTTGTAGAAATCAGAAGGCGTTCCAAGATAGTGGATAAACATATGTTTATCTGATTACATATATTATAAGGAAAGACACAACTACGAGTCAGATAGGCTAGATAAAGTATCTGAGTGGACCAGAATAAAGGATACACACACAATGGATGGACGTCTGTAAGAGACCTAACTACAAACAGTTTTCACATTGGAACACTCACCGAGAAACTAGAATTACTCGTGAGCAGCTTGAATTCAAAATGTAAACAAACATCTTTATCTCCCTGAATAACTTAACAAAATTAACTCTTCTAGCCATGTTTTAAATATTTACTAGTTCTACCCTGAAGACATATTTGAATTCTTCAAAATATGAACATTTGTTTCAGAAATTTAGAGGAATGAATTAAAATTACAATACTGAACATGATAGTTAATAACATGAAAGTATCTCATTAACTTTGAATTTTCTTGAATGAAAGAAAAACTTTCCAAATTTTGAAATTCTAAATTTGAAATCTATATGTCAACTCATACCTAAAATCATATACATTGTACCAGTCAATGAGTTTAAAGATTTTTATCAAAATTGCTTTTAAAAATCTAAATCTGATGGATTAAAAAAAGTCAAGAGCATGCAGTTAGACCATTTTTTTTGTATTCACATATCTGATTTAAAAAGATATTAAACTTTTAAATGAATTAATTTATCATTTTCTTGCAAACTAAAGATTAACATTAAAAATAACATGCAATAAACAGATTTAATTGTTAAATAATTCCTATTTAATTCATGCAGTTAGAGAACAAAGTCAAACTCTAATTCTAACCTTCTAAATTATTACTCCCTACATCATCTGAAATAAGTATAGGACTTGATCTTAATCAACTTGCCATAATTGTGCATGTGGTTACATATTCGCTACATTTGGAAATAACCCTAAATCTGTATTCCAATAACCTCAAGACAGATTCTCTTCATTCAATGAAAGCATTACTTCATTTTGAAAATCTTAAAATCCTGCACTTCTGTCCATGAAATAATTATCCATGCCCACTATAATCCTGTTTCAAGGCAGATAGTGTAATGTCTGCAGTATTAACTGACTGACCGACCTGACTGACCCCCAACCCATCCGCTCTCTTGGAAAGGCTAGTACTGTCTGCAAAACAGCTCCACCCAAAGATTATATCCATTAATATATTCATCTTGAAAATCTGTTGAACAAATTACAAACTGAACTTTAAATGGTAAACTTTATCCCAATTGATGTTTTAAGGTAAATTTTATAGAAAAAATCTTTCCCCCAGTGAAACTTACCCCTTCATCCTATGTGTGTGCATGCATAAGAAATAAAATTAATTAGTTTAGAGCTGAAACAGTCTGATCACAATACTGGTGTTTAACAGTAGCAGTCAGTAAGCTGAGAAGGTCGTTAATTTGTTGTATTTTAATTGCCCGTTGTTCATTGGCATCCAAGGCAGGGTGAGATTAACCTTTGACCTTTTATCAAACCTTTGGAAGACTTGCAAGAACTACAGCTGAATTTTGTCTTTTGTGAAGAATGGTGTTGACCAAAATTTAAGAGAGAAAAAAAGAGTAATAAGCCAGAAAAAAAAGAATGAAAGCAATCTTTTTATGGTCAAGAAATAGAAAATTGGAGACTGACAGAAATGTGATAGAAAGATTAAAAGAAAGAAAGAAAGAGAAAGAGATTGTGTATGAAAGACTTAAAAGACCATACAAATTTCCAATGATGAAGGTCATTTTAAAGGTTATCATCACCATGGTTACCTGGATGTCAAGGTTACAGAGATTATAAATAAAGCCTGCACCCTCTTTAGCCTACCTTCAGGGTCGCCTCACGCTGGAAAGTGTGATTAACCGATACATATACATACAACAAACATTTACCTGGCCTAATAATTAATTAGCATTTTATGCACACAGGTAACATCCACAGGTGAAATAAACATTGACATAACAGTGATATCTGAAGCATTACCTTTTTGTGTCATAGTTCAATTTGTATCAACTAAGTACAAAGTGAACATGTAACTAAATCATTACTTAGTACTTGTATATGTGTCTAACTTAAAAGTACATTTTATTCTATAATTAAATAAAATATGAATTTCTAAACATGTAAAAATTCTAAACATTCATAACATATATGTTATCCTAGTAATCACTTACCAACTCTCTATAAAACAAGAGAAACAGTTTTATAGTAGACCATAAATTACAGTTCACTATATGGAAATTTCTACATTAAAGATGCTCCACCGCTGACAAATGGTGTTTTGTCACTATCTAAAACAGGAGCAGACGATTTACCTAGTAGTTTTCTTCAGTTACAAAAGTTACTTACTTTACACCATTACCACCACTGAAAAGTTTGAGCTTCTACTGAAAAGTTTGAGCTTCTAATTTGACTTCAAATTTAAAATATGAAAAATAATTAATTGCATCCCGAAAAAATTACGTGGCACTATATCTTATATGGAATGAAGTAATGATTGCGCATGCACCAAAGGCGAAATAAATTATTTCATGTTATTTTCTGTGTTAATTAGGCATACATATACTTGATTCAACCCCAAATATTGTTCAAATGATGAATACCATTTATGCTCTGTCGGCGGTGGACCATATCTTTAAATGTACCATATAAGAAAAAAGAGCACAAATGAAAATGCGAATGAATGTATCAGTATGTCTGAAAAATGACTTTAAATGTTTGTGTAAAATATCATTGGACTCAACACAATCGTTAAAGCTGTGAAGAAAAATGGACCAATGAACAGACCATTATTTTCATACTGCATATCAAATTGACTTTTACAAATCAGTTTTATCTGACTTATTGACAGCAAGGGCAAGTAATACAGAAGGAACAACCATTCAAGGGATTCTGGATTATATAGAATTCAAATGCAAGTCTAGCTACCAGGATACCATCTACATGAAAAGCAGAAAATAAACACAATCTGTCAAACTGGACTCCATCCTAGCAAGCATGCTTCATAACATAGCGGGACTAGCATATCAAAGGACTATTCAATCTACAGAAGACTTTTACAAAGGTTTGAAACATTCTCTTGAAATATTTCAATGAAAAAAAAAATCAAAAAGACTAGAAATCTATTATCAGATTCAAATATTTTACGGAATATAAAAGAGAAAGCAAAGTATGCCTTATTTAGACTAGGTACTACCGGGTATCTATATCCTCCAATCAAAGCCTAGGAAGCTACCCTAGGATATATACAGGCCTAGCTCTGGTTATCCCTGCCTTTACTCACACATACTGTTATAACACAAGGCTCTGGAGACTTTGGGAGCTAAAACTCGCAGCCTCATTCTGACTCAGCTGACCAGATGAACCATGAATACTAGTGATCCCTCCATTTTGTACAGAGTCGACACTTGCATGCCGGGTGCGGACAGGAAGCCCTCGGACTGACCCCTGGTCAGACTCGGAACGAGCTGATCCTGGCTAAAATGTATTGAGCATCCAAACACCCATGATTCTGTACTTATTTATTTTACCCTCCAGGCTTCATTAGGTAAAACTGATCAATTTATTTCAAAAAAGAAATATTTTCAAATCATGTATATTGTCTCCAGAATTTGAACTTAAAATTACAAATTGAAAAACTTTAATTAGCTCATTGAAGATTTCACTTTAATTGTTAGTCAAGAATGATCTAAGTAATATGATGATGAAGCAATTTATTTGTCTTGGGTTTTCGAATGTTATCAAATAAAGCAATTTATTTGTCTTGGGTTTTCGAATGTTATCAAATAATACCTACCTATATCTTGTCAGTAGGTGAAGAATTATAATGGTCGTATGTATTAATCATATAATTCAAAATGAAATGATATGATGGTTAACAGTATACTAACAATGGTGTTAGCTGCTCACTGCTACTCCAATTCCATTTGTTCTAATCGTATTTTATTCATCATGCTTTCTCAAAACATGCCACAAACATGTAATATATTTTCAATCTTAGCTAGAAATCTAAAACGAATTATTCAATTCCTTTTACCACAATCTCTACCATTTAGTTTGACTACAAGTATGCCATGCGTTCATGCAACCTACACGAACATATATTCACAAGGAAATTTGGTGAATTATAAAGGATGTTAACAAAAGAGGACAGTTCAGGGGAGATAACTCAAGGGAGATAACTCCATATAACCACAACTTACCCGCCATCTGACTCCATCAGAAAGTGAAAATGTATATGCTGCTATAGATCCCTCTGGGATGGATGGAAGGTGGAATTCATTAGATGGGATCTCATAGTTCTCAATGGCCTCTAGTCTCTTCTTTAGCATTTTCTCATGTTTAGTGACTGAAATAGAAAATATTTTCAATATGGGGTCAACTGTAAATTGCTTTTCAAATTTACAGATGGGACCATTCAAATGCTTTAACTAAAAGTTGAAATACAAGAAATATTTTTCGGTATATGACTCCATATAAAAATGAAAATGCAAAGGGACAGGACAAAATATGAAAGGATAGATACAAGCAACAATTTTGCCCTCGACCTCTTCCAAATTTTATGAAGAGAAGATGAAATAAAAATTTTCTAAGATCCATGACCAAGTATGACCCACAATGGGAAGAAATTGATTGTTACAAGGGAAAAGCACTCTTTGATAATATCCTAACAACAGTGAAAATTTGAAATGAGGGCGGCATCTAAGGATTCAAATACAATAATTAGGATCAAAACAAATACAGTAGTTGCTGATCAACATAAACAAAGGATTATTATAAATGTATACCTGGGCGTTTGGTTGGATCGTCTGGAGGTTGGAATGTCCGTCTAAACCCTGCCCAGTAGGGTAGTAACTCTTTGAACACCATTAGTTGTGGCTCGTCAAATATACTCGCCATCACATCCTTCCCTTGTAAGTAGCGCTGGGCTGCCCGGATGGCCTTATCCTGAGTGGCCTGAGTCACGTCAATCTGATCAATAAAAATTTCAAACCCTTTGGTGATTCATTGAAATTATCCAATGCTTAACCAATCAAAAAAAAATTCTAATGATTTAGGGATTCATCAGAATTATCTAATGACTAAATAGCATTTTCTTCATTCTTAAATATCTCATTAATGTACATTATTTCTCTTCCCTTCAACAGGAGGTAATTTAAATGATCTTCTGGCACAATTACCTGAAGAGCTGGGCTGGTGATAGCGTCCAGAAAACATTCCATGATAGACTGTACTTTCTTTCGCAGAGATTCCTCATCAGCATAAGCATGGCTACAGTCCTGTTGGTGAAACGTTTAATTGGAGTTGTTTTATGTCGAGAAAAGAAACACAGAAGAGCAGTATCAAAAAGAACTCAAAATCTTAATTACAATAAAAAATCTTAAATAACAATATATCAAAGAACATTGTACTATAATAAATTTTTTCCAACTAAATTTACCTTGAATTTCTGAACTTCAATGTAGAAGAAAAGATCTTTGTCAAGAAGTGGAGCATTTTCTTCCTCGCCATGTTTCTGTAGATATTTATAGAAATACAGCATTGTTAGGGTCAGGTGACCTGCAGCAGACGATTTCAACGCCTTGAAGAATTCCTCTCGGTCATCTTTAGTTGGCTGGGCACGTCCAGTCTAAAAAAGATAATAGGAAAAAATGCTAAAAAGGATAAATTTACTTCACAAGCAGTTAAACTGCTTTCAAAATGTCTTAACATTTGAATTAGTATAAATTCTTTATATGCATGAGTTCAGTAACTCTGAGATAAAATTAATAGATCTTAAATCTTTGCTAAGAGGGAATCCCGTATTAGTAATAATGTAAAATGAATGAGAAAGAAGAGGACGCTGAATGCTGCGAAAGAAAGATAGGTTTTACAAGTTTTATCAGATCATTTGTACCCCTGGTAAATGATTTATGTAAGAAATATATTTAGATGACAAAATTTGCAATGGAAATTTTTTATGTATTGAAAACCGTAATTTTTTATTTCATGTTAGTAAAGTTTAAGCATATTGTGTGAATCCATACATGCAAGCAGTGTTATTTATTTTAACTTAAGCAATAATGAAAAATAAACCATTACATATAGCAACCCAGTCTCCATGCCTATAAGACAGCATATATATATATACACAGTGTGCCTAGAAAACTCTCCAAATTAAAGCAACACATTTTTGGTCAACCAACTTTACAAGATTAAATATATTTTGTATGTCAATCCACTCATTGTAAGATAATTATAAGAACTCTGGCATGCTATAACCCTTACCAATACATCCGTAAATACCGTGCAATTCCATTATATGTCCTTCACCAATCCAGAAAAAAAATCCTGAGATTCAAATCTCTGCTAGATTTGTGCTGTCTCTTTATCTACAAAAGTGGTGCTGGGGTGGCATATAGAGGGGATGGGAAGTCCAATCACCAGGTATGGGATGTTCTTGACATCAAAATAAGATTGTGCAAAAAATCAAGAAATGTATGTTGTGAATAGAGTAGTAATTATTCCTTGTAACTCAACACGGTGAAATTGGTGCAATCTTGTTTTTGATGAAGCTGCGATGATAAATGGAGGTCAAAGATTTAAGAGTAGGTATACTTTCGAGTATGTAACAGCAGAGTATATATTACAAGCTTGATAAGAATATGGTCAAAGTCCCAACAATAGTCCAGTCATCCACATACATACCACCAATATTCACTAATACTTGAATGAAAAAGCCTTTTTTAAATGGGTAATGTTTGAAAAATTATACATTATCTCTGATACTTGGCCAAAAAAAAAATACCTGAAATATTGAGACTGACTTGTTACACTAGATTCTTCTTTTAGAGACAGACTTAAACCTTCAAAGTTATCTTGATAAAAGTTGTTATCTCTAGACAACAAGTATTGATGATGTCATTTGTTTGTGAGATGTACTCAGTATGTGAAAAAATATAGGTTTTTTTTCACACAACCAAACAACACTACCATGGCAACCTGTTTAGTAGAGAAGAAATCATAACAGAAAAGATTAACTAACTAATTAGTAACTATCCTCATTACTAATAGTTAATTACTAACTACAATGTATCTTCAATACTATTAGTTACTAATAAGTTCTTTTTGTTTAAATTCTTGCTTGTTTCTTTTTTTCTTTGGATTGAGGAACAGACCATTTTTCCATTAAAAACTTTTTAAAAACATCTTTGATACTTTTGTCAATTAAAAAAGAATCTGTTTTTTCTTCTTTTTTTTGAGTGATAATGACTTTCTCAATTTAAAATCAAATGGTTTCAATTGATTCCTTCCGAATTTTGTGATGAAAAAATCTTAATGAAATAGGATTCTTTCTAAGGCAGGTAACTCTATATTGCAGTTTGTCATGCAAAGCAAAAAAAATCTCAAAGCTGAGCAACCCACAGCAGCAGGTCTAGGACGGTATAGGCTACACCGTCCTCTGACAATACCTTCACATTTAATTTATTTCTGCGTCCCCGCCGACCACCAGGCCCCTGGTCGGTCTGTGATGCAGTTCGTGCTGATTCATCCTGATAGAGTGACCAATCACAGAAGGTTTTACAATACAGACACATTGTTATACAATTCAACATTCCAAAAAAATAAGAATACAGAATTAAGTACATAATTACATGTAAAGATATTGTACATGCATCAAATATACATAAAATAATTTTAGAATCTCAAATTGTATTGGTAATAATATAAAAATTACTCTTTGACAACTATATCAATACAATATTTTACAATACAATAAATTAATTATAGTATAACAGTGAATCAAAAACAAAACATTTCACCACAATCAGTGTGAACAATTTCCAAAATACACGAGTGCCAAAAAGATCAAGGCAACATTTAACATCTGACTGACATTTACTCAATATATACATAGACCCAAATCACGCATCTTGGCATTCACTCTGATTTTTTTCTACTATAAATCCAATCAAAATGAAACTTTCTCTATTTTTTCTTTCTTTTTTTCTTCCCTCACACTGTGATAATAATACCAAGAACAGTTAGTATGGGTTTTAACAATTATATCCACACTTTCAAGGATCTTGATGACTTTTAAAAGCTGCATAAAAATTTTGAGAAACATCTTTTCATTTCATTTTATGTTCCAATTAGAGTCTAACTTTAAACTTTTTAGATCACTGTACATGCAGCATTGAGAAAAGATAGACCAAGAAGAAAAGGCGATTTGAATTAGATCCACAACTCTTTGGTGATACATCACTCAGTGGAACATTCATGTAAAATTCAGTACATACCGTAAATTTAAAGATTCAAAAATAAAAAAATAAATTTTAAAAATGTTAAAAAGTTTATAAAAATGAAAAGTTAAGTCACTTAATTTCTAAAATTGAGATGTGTTATTTTGATCAGCATGCTTAGTTACCAGAACTTAACAATAGATTTCAATTGGTAATTATTTATTTTTTAAAACAGGAATTTTGTTAGAAATTAGACCGTATAAGAAAATTAGATGTACTACACTTTATCTGGATTAGAATTTTGAGACAGAGAATTTATTACAATGAATTGGGAAAAAATGTGAGGTACTTATCAAATGTATTTTAAATTACACATTAAATAACAACTTAACAAAAATGAAAATATTGATAAGTGCTATAAGATTTTTACTAGTAATAATATTGTTTTAATAGTGTTATTACACTTCTTACTAAATTAAGAAGCAACTATAAATTTTTGATGCCTAAAATAATTAAAATTCAAATATTATGTTTTTTATGTGAAGGATTAGATCTTGAAGAGATTTAATGAAAACCTTTATGTTTCTTTTCCTTGTATTTTGAGGTCTAGAATACAAAGTTCTCCTGATGCTGGGAGTGGCACTTTTGTGCAGTTGTACCTGTACAGGTATGGAAACTCGTTAATACAGGTATGATATTGTGTATCATGAGTTAACTACATTAACATTCACAATTCATGAGGTAATATTGTATTTAAATAGCATCTTTTTGTAGCTGGTTTGTAAATTATATCATTTTTCCACATAAAACATTTCAACAATAAATAAAACAACAATCAAACAGAGAATTAGTAGATCATCACAACAATGTTTTGTTGCCTTTACCATTTTTTAAATCTTACAACATAATGAACAACAACACATGTTTAGTTATAAACACTGCTAGGAGATAAATAAAAACAAAACATTAGTACCAGATACATTTTTAACAACCCCATTGACCTTGATGGTATATACGCAGGAGACATGACCTTTACCCTCATAGTTTGACCTTGCTACCACAGACCCTGTATGACCTTTTGGGTACATACTAAGGAGACCTTTAAGATTGAAAGTAATAACTTCATTTATCAGTAAGGGTGTGTTAGCATTATGGACAAAACAGCAGCCCCACCCCTTCCAATTTATCTTTTGTTAAGTCACAGGTGATTTAGTACATTAGCTGAGTACCATATTTTACATTCTATTTCTTCAGAGTTCTCTTGGTAGTAGGGATTTTTAGTACTCCACATGCTCATGGATTTTGTCAAACAATACGAGAAGAATAAATTAAATTCCCATAACAAACAATAAACAGGAGTACTAATAATGACCACCAGGCAGACAGAAGTTTACCACCTATATTTCTTTTTCAGTGATCGAATGGTGTATTATATATATATATTTATATATATGTATTATATATATATTTATATATATATATATATAGTGGTTATAATTACCGTAGTTATGCCTTGTATCTAGCTTGCCGATTTGATTTATTTAGTAACACCCTTTGTGCACTTCAGGCCATCGTAAGTGAACTGTATAAGTTGCTCAACTATTTTACAATCAATTTTGAAATAAAAGAAATTTTTATTTAGTTTATGAGGTGTTTCTTTCTTGAATGTGAGTTGTCTGCCCTTCAACTACGTACATATTAACTAGAAGGGTCAAAGAAGTAATATCAACTGGATTTTCCAGATGACACGGGATCCAATCAAACGTAAGTCTGTTGGATACGAATTACTTCAAATGGTAAATATGGGACAAGGAAGTAATTCTAACCGTGTGGACAAAACAAAATTGTCAAATTTTCGAGGCGATCTGCCCCGAAATTGCTGCCTGTCGTGCAGCATGGGACAGACGTGTGTCTAACCATCCGTCGACCCAGAGTTTAGTAGATCTCTTTTAACTTGTCCTCACCCTTAACAACTTTAACAAGTTTAGTGACGACGACTACTTGCAAATCAGTGGTACATCTATGGGCACCAAGATATGCCAATGTATTCATGGGACACCTTAAATCTGCAATTTTAATATCAGCCCCAATAAAACCTTTCAGCTGGCTCAGATTCATTGACGATATTGAAATCAAATGGACCTCCAATCGACAGTCTCTCGATGAATTTATTGAACATGCCAACACATTCCACAATACCATCAAATTCACTGCAGATATATCATCAGATACCAATATATTTCTAGACACTAGATCCACCTTAGTTGAAGGGGCCATTAGTACTGACTTGTATTCCAAACCTACTGATTCTCATCTATACCTCCGTCCCACCAGTTGTCATCCCTCGCATACCACCAGAAGCATTCCCTATTCACATGCATTACGAATCCGTCGAAAAGTGTCCGACAATTCCACCTTCTAACGCCAGTGCAAAGAGATGAAATGCCACCTTCTCTCTAGAGGATACAAATCACATCTGATCGACCAAGAAATTGACAAGGTTCACGCCCTCTCCTCATATACCAAACCAGAATTGCCACTGAACGTGTTCCCTGTGTGGTATCATTCCATCCTAACTTACCACATCTCCCTTCTATCCTCAGGAACCACTGGAAAATCGTTACTTAGGCGTATTTTCCCAGAGCCACCGCTTCTAGCCTACCGCAGACCAAAAAATGTAAAAGACCTTGTAGTGAGCAGCAAACTTCCTCCCCTTGCTCCTGCTGCACAAACGGGTTCATTCCAGACATGCAGCAATAAACGGTGCATGATTTGTCCATACACAGCATCCACAAACACATTTGAATGTGCTATCAACAACAGAGCATACAACATCCGACAGAACCTGACATGCAAATCCAGCAATGTCATCTACCTCCTCTCGTGTAGGAAATGCACAATGCAACTTTGGGGAAACCAGTGATCCACTCAACGTCAGAATCAACAATCACCTCTGGTCTACTAAACAGAACAAACCTGACTATCCGGTTGCCAGACATTTCAACTTTCCCATCCATAGTTGGAAAGACATGCAGGTGATTGCAATTGAGCACTGTTCCTACTGGACACAAACCAAGCATCGATCGAGAGAGGTATTCTGGATTACCTATCTACAGACCCGCTATCCCAAAGGCATTAACGAACGTTAAATATACTTATACCTTCTTCCAGCATTTTCCTGTTCTGTTCTATGGGTTTTTTATCCTTTACATATGCTGCCCAGCAAAAGGCGGCTAAATTTGGGACTTTGCTTCTTTGTCAACACACTGAGAAGATAGGCGAATAAATTTGCATCCTATACCAATAAGCACTATATATATATAAATTTCGCCACACATTTGACGTCACACGTGGCACGCTTTCCAGTCATCGCTCATATTTTAGCGTTCTGCCGAACAGCATGGATACTTTTTTGTCGATCCGGCCTTCTGCTGCCACTGCGAAGGGTATATTGCGCTCCATTGTGCTGTATAGTTTGATATTTGTCTACTTTGTCCCGCATTACTGTTCGTATCCTATTATGTAATCATGTTCGTTTTGTTTGTCTTGATAAAGGGGCAGATCGCCTCGAAAATTTGACAATTTTGTTTTGTCCACAAGGTTGGAATTACTTCCTTGTCCCATATCAACTAGAACACACAGTTGGGGCCAGAATCAATAAACTGCATAAATTGATACCATTATGGTGAAAAACTCCTTTAATGTTTTTCAAATGCTCTTTTCTGGGGTTTTTCTTAAAAAGGACAGCTTCTAGAGATAATTCTAAACTTTCTGTTACTAAATAGATGAATTAAGAAATAGAAGTGGTAGACCTTTGTATTGTTTATTCAGTGATTACACACACAAGTCAGCAACAAAGTACTCTTTTATCTTTGATACATGTGAACTGTATACATACATATTTTAGCTAAAATTTAGGTTTGCTATTATTTGAATGTGCTAAATCTGAGTATTCTATTATTTCAATATAGTAAATGTCTGAAAGCTAAAACATGTGTGTTTACAGTAACAACACCGGACACATCATTTAATTCAATGACAAACATGCTTAGTCAAAGTTAAGTAAAATTAAAACAATATTCCTGGTTATCAAAAATGTATTAAAATCATCATAATATAACAGTCACACACCATTGGACACAAATCCATATTAACATACAGTAGTCACACATCACTGGACACAAATCCACATAAGCTCCATCATGCATGCCACAAACGTGTGTGGTTACCTGGAAATTTTCATCCTCGTTATCGCCCGCAAAATGCACTTTGCGGGTCGCTCTATTGTCCTCATCTTGTTCGTGTTCGTAAAGGCTAACAGTAATCGCAGGAAATTCAATCTCCCGAATCACTTTACCATTAAGTCCTTTGCTTAAGTTGCTATTCGATAATTCAAGTGGATCAGGTGTCTGAGATGAAAAGTTGTCATTTTTTTACCTACCTGGATTTTATGATTAGTAAACTAGCAGTATACATTCACATCTATTTTGCAAAAAAAGCATATAGAGTGAAAACATATTGTTCTATAAGTTCTGTAACTATCCAGTACTTTTGTTAAATACCATATTATTCATTATGTGAACAGTTATTGATAATTAAAAGTTATCAACAAAGAGAAACTTATGAAAATAAATGATCTTCAGAGAACAAAAAATCAAACTAAAAATGAATCCTCCACAAAGAACCAATTTCTATGAAGTACTCATTCCTAAATAAAAAACAATTCAATTACTGGTAAAGAGTGCTTACTAGATAAATTATACTTCAGTATCACCTTAGAGAACAAAATATTAAATGAATGATTTTCCCAAAGAGAAAAGTACAGTTGTATTGCCTGGAACAAATTTGAAGTTTTACCTCCTGACCTCTAAAACATACACAATATATCTTATCTAGTGGAGAAAGTGATCAAACTGTTTATAAATAAACGTGAATTAAAGTGGGAAAAAAGAGGAATAGTGAAAATATGTTAAACCAAAGAAAACAGAAAAAAAATGAAATATCAATGAATACCAAACCATTGTCTACAGATATTTATGTATTATGTAAAGAAAGTGATTTTTTTCCAGTTATCTGAATATTGTGGATGAAGATATAAGCCTTACCTTTCCCTTTCGACCCTTTTTCCAGTTCATTGATGTTTCTGTGCCCATACGAAGGGCTAGTTCTGCTTGAGAAAGATTGGCAAAGTCTCTGGGGTCCATTCCATTCTCAGAAGCTTTTTCCTACAATCAAGATCACAGATATTTTCTTTAATTTGATTTTATAAAATTTCTTCCATATTGGTGACCCTGCCATGCTTTCCCATCTACTGTTCCTCCATTCCCTCCTGTTATAAGCCCTTCCCTACCATCCACACCCTTCTGTTATAGGCCCCTCCCTGCCATCCATTCCCTCCCGTAATAGGCCCCTCCCTGTCCTCCATTCCCTCTTGTTATAGGCCCCTCCCTGCCGTCCCTTCCCTCCTGTTATAGGCCCCTCCGTGCTCTCCATTCCCTACTGTAATAGGCCCCTCTCTCTCGTCCCTTCCCTCCTGTTATACGCCCTTCCCTACCATCCACTCCCTCCTGTTATAGGCCCCTCCCTGCCCTCCATTCCCTCCATTCCCCCTCCTGTTATAGGCCCCTCCTTCCATTCCCTCCTGTTATAGGACCCTCTCTCTCGTCCCTTCCCTCATGTTATACGCCCTTCCCTACCATCCACTCCCTTCTGTTATAGGCCCCTCCCTGCCATTCATTCCCTCCTGTTATAGGCCCCTCCCTGTCCTCCATTCCCTCCTGTTATAGGCCCCTCCCTGCCGTCCCTTCCCTCCTGTTATAGGCCCCTCCCTGCCCTCCATTCCCTCCTGTTATAGGACCCTCTCTCTCGTCCCTTCCCTCATGTTATACGCCCTTCCCTACCATCCACTCCCTTCTGTTATAGGCCCCTCCCTGCCATTCATTCCCTCCTGTTATAGGCCCCTCCCTGTCCTCCATTCCCTCTTGTTATAGGCCCCTCCCTGCCGTCCCTTCCCTCCTGTTATAGGCCCCTCCGTGCTCTCCATTCCCTACTGTAATAGGCCCCTCTCTGCCGTCCCTTCCCTCCTGTTATAGGCCCCTCCGTGCTCTCCATTCCCTACTGTAATAGGCCCCTCTCTCTCGTCCTTCCTCCTGTTATAGCCCTTCCCTACCATCCACTCCCGCCTGTTATAGGCCCCTCCCTGCCATCCATTCCCTCCTGTTATAGGCCCCTCCCTGCCCCAATTCCCTCCTGTTATAGGCCCCTCTCTCTCGTCCCTTCCCTCATGTTATACTGCTCCCTTCCCTACCATCCACTCCCTTCTGTTATAGGCCCCTCCCTGCCATTCATTCCCTCCTGTTATAGGCCCCTCCCTATCCTCCATTCCCTCTTGTTATAGGCCCCTCCCTATCCTCCATTCCCTCTTGTTATAGGCCCCTCTCTCTCGTCCCTTCCCTCCTGTTATAGGCTCCATCCATTCCCTCCTGTTATAGGCCCCTCCCTGCCCTCCATTCCCTCCTGTTATAGGCCCCTCCCTGCCCTCCATTCCCTCTTGTTATAGGCCCCTCTCTGCTGTCCCTTTCCTCCTGTTATAGGCCCCTTCATTCCCTCCTGTTATAGGCCCCTCCCTGCCACCCATTTCCTCCTGTTATACGCCCCTCCCTGCCATCCATTCCCTCTTATTTCCCTCCCTTCCTCTTCTTCATTCTTTTTACACCTTTCCCTCCTATTTCTCCTACCCTTCCCTCCCCTCCTGTAGTCAGCTTCCCCCTTGTTAATCCATCCTTTCCTCCTGTTATTCCCTCCCTACTCTTCATTCCCTCCCTGATTTATATACCCCTATTGCTGATCTCCAATAACAAGAACTTACCACTAGGAAGGCATTAAAAGCTTCCTCTAGTTTTGGTACGACAATGCTCTGCATTTCCTTGATGGCTCCAGTCTTAGGTCTCTCTCCAATCTTATTTGTCAGCTTGTCGGGGAAGCTCAGGTGCTTCTTACCATGAGAATCAACGTAAGTTCTAAAGGGAAACAGTAAACAATTAACATCTACCAATAAAGGAAAACAAATTGTAGATATCAGGTTTTATCCAAAGAGAAAAAATAAAAGGATTTTGTACATGAAAATTCTAGCAAAATCTTATGATAGGCTAATTCCATTTTGTAATGATCAGATGCTCAATTGCAACATTTAAGGAAAATGCATTGTATATAATTAACATGTAAAAGAACTTAAGGAGGAAATGTTAGATGAGTAAGATGTAAAGAGGGAGGTGGTATTGGGATAGCATTAAGAAATCTGAAGCAAAAACAAAAAATCTTCACTCAAGATCACATCTAACAGTCACTTAAGAGAGTAACAGTATGGTCTAGATGGTGACTTACTTGAAGATAAATCCAGCGTGAGTTTCCTTCTTTTTCTGGTCAGTTTTACTTGAGCCTAGGTTGAGGTAGGTGTCGGTGTCCAAATACAGACTGACCATGTTGAGACGTTCCTTGTCCTCAGACTCTTGTAAATGCTTTTTGAAGTTTGTCATAAATCTAGAATGTCATTAAAAAGGTGTACTTTTTTGTAAGTTTCTTGCAAGCATTGATTAATATCTTTTTTTTTGTGTGAATTGAATTTTAAACATGTATAACAGATACAACAAGAGAGCCAAGAAACAAGAATTACTCCTAAGAAAGTAGACATCTTTGTGCTACCCAGTCATCTTCGGTATTTTTTAAAATCTTTTAGCTATGAGGACTTGAATCCCCAATTAAAAGTATATAATTTTTTTTGGTGTCTTAGCTGATCAACAACGGTTAATGACAATTAACCCATGGTACATATCTAAAAGAACAATGCTCTAATGAATGCCTTTTTTTAAGTTGGACATCTTTTACAGTAATAGGTAGCATTTATGGCTAATTCCCACCATTTTGATGATCACTTACTGCTTGTTGTGTGTCATCTCTGTAAATGGTGGCGGCGGTTTGGCTGATCTTTTCTCGTCTCCTTCTATGTCATAATCCATATCATCCCCATCTTCTTTCTTCTAAAAAACAGTAAACATACAAATATCAGCATTTAAGGAGATCCGTGGTTTTGAAGGTAGGTGAGAAAATCCAATGACCTATGGTTGGTACCTTAAACAATTGCTTCAGGCAGGTTTGAAACTCACCACCTCAAAGTAGACGATAAGAAGTAGAATGTTGCAATATTGTACCGTATTCAATCTACCACCCATGAGAAAAGATCATTTGACTAGTATAGAGAAAAGCAAAAGATTCAGGTTTCCACTTGAAGCTCTAACATTCTTCTAAATGTTTTTAATCTGAAGCTGGTTTTTGATATTTGCTCATACATCAATCAATGATTGGAAAATTGTATAAATAAGACTAAGCTATGTACCTATAAATTATTTCTTGTCTCATGCTGATACTGTTCTATTATCATAGATTATCATATTACAGTAAAACCTGCCTTAATATTCACCTCTGTATAAAGACCAACTGCTTATTAAGACCATTTTCTTTGGGTCCCAGTGAGTTTTAACCTATTTGACCTGTGTATAAAGGGCACTACCTATACAGTGCCTTAGGTAGAATTTATAGACAGGTTTGACTATGTAAACGAATGTATAAATCAATTACTGTAATCTTATATTCATTAGGATTATTTTCAATAAACAGACCTCAGTATCCTTCTTCTGTTTTGCCTCCTTCACTCTTCGGTAAGCCGCCCTTATCGCCTTTTTCCTCTCTCGTTCCATCTCTTTACGTCGCTCCCGAGCTTTAGCCCTCATCTCAGCCCTCTGTTCGCTGTTCATATCAGCACCGAGACCCAGTGCTTGCCGTAACTGAGCTGCTCTCTGGGAGTCAGTTGTTGGGACCCTAAGAGGAGCAAGAAACTTAAATTATCTTTTCATAAATCCCTTTAAATTGTCTTAGTTTACATCTATATTTCATCATTATTTTATAATCAGGCAGAGCTCTATTAATTGTGGAAGAAATGTTGAAATGTCTATTCAAATACTACACACAACAAGGATTTAAATATTACAATGGTATATGTATTTAGATATAGAATAGGAAAATATGATACAAATTATCTACTCAAAGATAGGTTAGCTTTATAAAAATAATCTTATTACCTTTCTATAACATAACAAATTTGTTTAATCATTTATTTCATTCCATTTGATAAAGTATCTAAAAAATAATTTCATTTTTTTTATGTTTTACTTGTGACAATTAAAAAGCTTGAAAAAATACTACCTTGGTATATGTGATTTTGAGGTATTTTTGACATAAGTACAATGATAAGCTAACGTGTGATGCCGATTGTTGTGTGAGGATCTAGATTCCTGTAGTATATTGTTATGGCTGTTTGTCGATTGTCTTTAACCAACAGATCTATTTTCCTTTGTAAACAATACACATAGCTATAAAATCTGTCACATGTCTAGGTTTGGACCATGCTTCATTACTGACAGCTACTACTGCAGCTAGGGAAGATTGGGGTCTATTTAACTTAATGTTAAAAGTAGTTCATCACAATAAAGTTTCAAGATTCACAGCAATAACTTAGACTTGGTTTTAGATACATCATTGTCAGATAAATTAGAATCCATATTCTTGTCTTAATTTAGCTTTATAGGCTTCATACTTCATATCACATAAGTGATATTTTCAAAAAAAAATATGTAATGCCTATAGCATTATTACATTTCTGTATAAGCAAATAATGTAATATGAACTCAAAGTACATCAGTGTATATATACACAAAATATATGTGTGTGTGTGTGTTTTTAGTATCCTCATTATAAATTATACACAGAACCTAAATACATTATATGGTGTTATGCATGCATGTCAGTTCACAACAATAGTTAATTATACTGTAGGTGTCCACAATATTACATGTATATAATCTATACTGTAAATGTATAAGACTCTTATGCTGGCGCTATCATGAAATCTATAATGTCAAACAAACCATTCACATATCTAAAATAGAAAAAAATTTAAAAGTTACTAATCTTATATGTCTAAAACCTACATGAATAAAGTCTTTTTAATTCCTGTTGTATAGCTTGAGCCACCTGGCACTCTAGTATTTGATCAGTTTTAGATAATATCAAAATTGTTTATCGTAACTACGTATACCAGTCCATGAAAAACCAGACTTGGTTTGACTAAGACAGAGTAACGAGTATTTAATATACCATCAAAATAAACGACTCCATTGTCTTTAATATGTTTATCTCAGTCTTGGTCAATTAAACACAATTAAACAACAAAGGAAATTTAAATGGATTTAAGGACTCATACCTTTTGTGACAGGACTAGCATGAGAACATTTTTGCTATGGAACTTATCCTATCTTTGTCTTTGATTTTCCAGTATATTAGATAATTAGATGTGCTCTTCGTCTGACTTTAATTTTGGGGAGAAATCAAAATCAACATTTATAAAGTTTTCATAGAACAGTAAAGAGACTGATTGATCAAGTAATCCAAATGTGGTTTTTTTTCTCATTGTCCAATACTCATGCATTTTCTCATAGGAAAATCAAAGGGATTCTATTTTAAAACAAATTGAGGAAAGCTTATTAATATTTCTTTAAATCTCCTCCTGGTGTACATGTTCTCTTGAAGACATTTTTTTTAAATAATTTTTTAGGGTTGCAGAGAATGATGTGTTACGTTAGCACACAAATCAGTTCTATTAAATGAAAAATATCAATAATTAGTGCTAACATATATTTCACAAGTGCTTTCATATACTTTTTTCTATGAAGTTTCATGGAATGTTTTATATGTGATTTCCAAATGCCATAAAACCAATACAAAAGTCAATATCTTATAGTGTTAATGCATAAATGATTTTCATCTTAAAGTTGGACCAAGATAACAGTTCGCATACCGATTCAGAAGGGAGTTAACTCTAAATGGCTCTTCAATTTAATACATTCTGGAAACATTATAATGATGCATTCATGAAATATAAGCTATTTTATCTATTACACCATTCACAAGCTTTAATCACATCTATAACAATAACACAAAGTGGAAATAGCTCAGATTTATTTAACAATTTAATGAAAGTAGAGGAATTTTTAAATATGCAGGACACATTTCCTTACAAAGCAAAGTATCTCATGATAAGATTTTAATGAAATACAAATTATTTATATGATGAAGATGATTAATGGAACACTTTCACTGATGAAACACACACAAAAAAAGAAAAAAACAACAGAAACAGAATATTTGAGACCAAATTAGCACTGGAGTGTATGCTGTATTGAGGTCAGACAGAATTTAACAGCATCACACATAGAATTGTATGATATCTATATGACTTGGTTTCCCAGTAATGTTCTGCACTTAACTCAACTGATTTGTTACCTATAGGTCATTCCTTAGTAAAACAATAATATTATCTATTGTTTCAGTCAGTAAGTTTGGTAGAGGGTAAAATTTAGTTACATATTTATAGATAAGTGAAGCAAGTGGCAGATCCTGAAAATCAAACTCTAGTCCTTAGTCTTCAAAGAAAAATATGTACTGAGGATTTCTATATCAAATCTAGGTTTATGTGGACTGAGCAGAAAAGCAACAAAGAAATTGCCACAATTTAGCAGATTAAAACCCCTGGAAATGTAGGATGTCAATATAGAATGAAACTACAAAGTGATGTTACTCCATTGACTGAATATTTTCTATCAATAATTTTGTTGTCAGGATCTGCCACTTTTAGTAATGTTACAGTGATAGATCTGTAGTCCACACTCAACTGTATAACAGGAAATGTTACATTATTCTCATTATTTCTTATCACATTTCACTTTATCTTTTACTTCCCAAAAACAAAGAGATTCTTCTCTGTTGTGTCAATTTATCAAGAAAGTAAATAATTCCTGATGGTATAGTGTGCAGACTAAAGAGGTTCCACATTAGAGGGATGTAGGTAGTTTATCGTAGTCAGACGTTTACCTCCACTGTTTGGGAATTTTAGGAACCTTAGCACTAAAGACAAGAAAACCATCATACATGACATTGTACATTCAGATACATCATTAAAACTACTATAAACATACATGTTTTTGCTGTCATTGTATTTTAACACAAATTGTACTGATATAGTAAAAATTAAAAAGGCTCTTTCACTAGGATCTATTTTGATTTTACTAGATTATCTCCCTTTAGTTTGAAACTTAGGAATATAGACTCGGTTTGAGTTTAAACGTACTTTATTGCAAACACAATTATAACAGGATTGGGCACAAGTTATGACAACATATAAAGGCCCTCTCCCATATAGAATCAGACATGCTGCAGCGACAAAAATTATCAGGCAAAATTAAAGTGTTTATTTTGATATACTAGAAATTGGTCGCCAGTCTAACAAATTACTACAGTTGAAAAAGAATGAAACCTAGTAAAATATTCTGAATATAAAGGGAGATAACTGGATTACAAAATCACCATTTTTACTCTATTTCATAAACATGCTCAGAATTTCAATTTCTTTCATCCAAAATTTGTTTTCTGTTGTAATTTCCCCTCAAGAGAAAAAACTAGATTTTCTAGAATTAATAGATTTTGAACTACAGTACTTTTGAATGTAGATGACTATATCATGAATGGTATAGAATTAAAATTCAGAAAAAGATTTCTACAATAAAGGCCATTCTACTGGAAAAATAAACTACAAATAAGTTAATCAAAGACTACAACTACGTAATAAAATGTTTTTTTCTAAAACTACACCAGAATACATTTTCTAACGCAAGAATATAACTTAATGAACGACTGGATAATTATACCAATACATCTATATATAATTCTCTTTGATTACATATGGTCTTAAAGTTCTAAAAGTTTCAATATCACATTGATTTATTGTACATAATATCACAAAGTTTGATTAAGTTTTCTCCAACTTTTATGAATATAGAAACTAGCAGAAAATTACCAAAAGGTCACTCTAAAAATTACCAAAAGGTCACTTTAAGAATAAAAATTACCAAAAGGTCACTCTAAGAATAAAAATTACCAAAAGGTCACTTTAAGAATAAAACAGGGTGAAGTGTCACTAGTGCAATAAATACCACAATCAACAAAACATAACAAACCTGACAAACACCATATGGAAACATGTTTACCTTTTAACCCATGGCATGGGGCGTGTGATGAGAAGTTCATCTCCAGCCACAGAAATATGGATCACATCAGCAGTAGAGGGGGGACTCTCTGCTCCTGGTCGCACATGGGCACTGAAAAAGGAGACATCATGAAAAATTCTGATGATCGAAACAAATATATAGCTGTGATCGAGTCAGGAAAATTGGGTGTTCCATATTTGTAAGATTCTTGTAACCTTGCAATATCCTCAAATTTATACACCACAACATATATTGAAGAGAAACAAGGCCACTGAATCTTGAGACCTATAGGTTTCAAATTATTACAACTATTCATGACCAAATTATATAATGACATAATAATCTGTAATTTCTTAAGATCGCAAACTTACTCAAGGAATGCTTTCAGATCCTCTTGAAGATATCGCATCCATGCTCTCTCTAGCCTCTCCATAGCATGGAATTTGGCCATGTTGAACACAGAGGCCTCCACAAAGTCCTTGGCTTTGAGTAACGTAGCATGGAGTTCATCTCTCTCAGTTTCAGACAGACCTATTATTGGTCATGTCACAACACACATGTAATGATTACAGCAATTTCCTTTTTATAACAGATACTAATTGGTTTACATGTATATTAGATTTGTTATTCCATTTTTATCATACATAATTTCATCACTTAGATTTCTTCTAGTACACATTTCATGCACAAGGATGTTGTATAGATGATTTATTACTCTGGTAGCTAGGGGCCATATTTCAAGCATTCTGCACCCCGATTTTGATACAAAAATGCCACTTATCAGTAGAGGAAACATAAAAAATGTTATGAAATTAAATAAAACATGGCATTATAGCAATATCAACCTCTGTCTTTGATATCATTCAATAGACTCCTCACTAAACATGAATCCTCATACCCATTAAAAAAAATCCAGAATTGCATAACAGAATTTTTACTGTAAAGAAAAGTACCAGGGAGGTAAAAATGTCATTATCTACCTATACTGTAGTGACTGTTGGGCAGTAAGTATTTATTGTAGATCGTCCAGGAATGACATAGTCGGAGCAGACGGTCAGCGGATCTATCCTCAGCTTGGCCATATTCTGTCACATCCTGCCAGAACAGCAGGTTCGACAACAACAGACGGTCACTTTGCCTGAAATAAACAAATTAAAATTGTCATAAATTGCTAGCAATGCAGAAGTTATGTTCCATGGCTGTCATATCTTACTTTAGGGAAATGTTCAGCTTAGGATGAAAAAATTGGCTACTTCACTGGTTTAGCATATGGAAATTCCATTTATGAGCCTAGATTAAAAATCTCTGATTACATTTTATTTAAAGGATTGTAAATGAAAAAAATATGTTACCTCTCCAGGAATCGCTGGAACGGACCTCCAGCCACTTTGTCTCCCATGAGAGCCATGATAAACCGATTTTTGGCAATTCTGCAACCAAGGCAACAGCAATAATGTAACCAATGAAATATTGTGAATTAGGTAACCATGGCAACATAAGAAGCTATAAACTATTTACAGATGTATGAAAGGTACCAGTTGGAATTTTAACCTTATTTTACCAAGAAAATGATGGGAATGATAAATTGATGTAACTCTAGCAACCCTAAAGTTAGAAAGGGCATTATCACTGTCTGCACCGAGGTGAAAATCTTGGATAGTTTCAGACCATCAGAAACAATATCTGTTTTCAAGACAAAGGATGTCCAACTTAATCTGGCAAGTACCACATTTACTGAAGAAGACATGTCAGTATAGTTGGATCTATGTTCTTCTAGTAATAGAATATAATGCTCTAAAATCAGGATCACACATTATGTTTTATTCATTTTGTATAAAATCTACAAATATCTATAGACTCTGTGCAGCAATCCACAGAATCATGTAACATGAAACATGAAATAAAGAAAACACAACAAAATATTTACCGTAATTTTCAACAATTATGCATGAAAATACAGAATTCAGCATCAAAAGTATACACCTTCTATGTATGCATTCCATCTTAATGCAATAAAGAGTTATCTTATCTAGTAAGCAGGTATTCGATAATTTGTGTAAGAATCTCTCATCATTTTCTCATAATTATCTGAATGAATTTACACTTTCATAAAGAATAAAGTAACAATACATGTACATGTGATACCTACTAACAAGAGGAGATAACTCAGAATCACAAAAGACAGAAAGAGTTATTCATTTTCAATAAGTGACTATGGATACATGCAGTGAAAATTCAGTGAGATTCAGGCTGGTTTTTTGTTTGTTTTGTTTTGTCCAAAACAATTAAGGTAGGGTTTTCGTATTTATGAAATTATTTTCCAGAAGTCAAAGAAAAACCAAAAATGGTTTGCAGTTGAGAAATTATATTACTGAGCAGCCCTACAGAAGTAGACGGCTCATTGGTGAAATATTGTAACCTTACTGATAAAAGCTTGTCCAGCAACACGCTGATATTGATGTTAAAAGACTTTGTAGGGAATGAAAGACAGTATTAGGCATATGTCATTATTCACCAGCCTGGAACTCGGAAGTTATGGTTTTTTTTTAACTAAACCAAAATAATTTGATCAATAACTCAATGTGCATTGGGGTTAATGTAACTGTATACAGTTCAGCCTTACTAGAAGTCAAAGGTTCTGGAGTTAAACTCAGAGTTATAGAGGTATATGATTAAGTGTGTTCAAATTTTTTATGGATGTTTGGTATGGACAGTGAAATACATCCTTGGAAATATACAATTTACATTATATCTTAGTTAAATGAAATTATTTAAAGATTTTTTTTCCAGATAATAGAATTTATTAATTCAATTAATTTCTTTGATATCCAGCTCTGCATTTTTTTTCAAAAAGGAAAGACAGGAAATAAAGGAGACATATATGCGATTAAAATCAGATTAAATTTCACTGCAAACTGTGCATGGGATAAAACAATTGAGGTACATGTAGATTTATATATGAGTTAATTTGTTCAAACAACTAAAGTCATTGTTTAGGAATATAGAATTTCCAGTAGTCTCAATGGCTGCTGAAACAGTTTCCAAATCTACTATACAAAGAGGAGAGTTCATGTATATTCTACCAATCAATGTCTTTCTTGGAAAACCATGGAACTAGACTGGTTTGAATAACAATAAGTTTTTGTGAATGCATTGTCTAGGACTTTTAGAACTCAGTTTGAGTCTGGCCCTGCATCTGATCAAGAGTATTTTCACTTTTCCTGATTTGAACAAATCATGTGTTGAAAATTTAAAGAAAAATGACAGACAGAAGATGGACTGAGGGACAAAATGGATAATGATGGTAGATCACATGAGACAAAAGCTCATATGACCTAAACACAAATATATTAGTATACACTCAAACAGGTGCCACAGACATTTACCAACCTTGTCGAACGTGAATACAAAATTCTGTCACAAAAAAGACACAGAACACATATGCTTAAGTTATTTATAGATACCTGCCACCATGATTACAGTTACCATGGTAACAATAAAACAATCCATTCCCATGATGCTTAGTTGTTATGTGTAGCTAGATTAAAAACTGACACCAAATACACAAGCATATATTGTCACCTTAAAATTATTACATTATTTGTTTTTCAATCTTTTGGTCTCTCTAACAAAATGAAACAGTTTGACCTTGACATTATATCTTCATATGACCTTGAAGTTTGCCCTGCATTTAGTGTTTCAATCAAGAACTTTAGTTTTACTCTATTTGACAACGTACAAATGACTTTGTCATGACTATGAAGTTTGACCTTCTAATGACCTTGACTTAATATCTTGCCATGACCTTGACTTTGTTTTTATTGTGTTTCATATACGCATTTAAAGAAATTTTGTCAGCTTGGAAAAAAAATTTGGATTTAACATGCTAAGCAGAAAAGGATGATTTTCAATTATCTATATTGCCCTGAAGTAAAACAAGAGGCCCATGGGCTTTAACGGCCATCTGACTCATGGCACAAAACAACAAAGTCACAGTATGAAGTATTGCTTAATAATTAATATAAACAGCTAAAATTAAGAAAATTTGCCCTTTTGGGGCCCCACCCTTCAGCCCCTAGGGGTCGGACCAGACTCATTTATATAAAATATGATTTTCCTTCCCCAATAATGTTTCACACCAAATATGGATGAAATCCATCCAAGGATGAAGGAGGAGTAGGATTTTAAAGCTAAAATTAAGAAAATTTGCCCTTTTGGGGCCCCACCCTTCAGCCCCTAGGGGTCGGACCAGACTCATTTATATAAAATATGATTTTCCTTCCCAAATAATGTTTCACACCAAATATGGATGAAATCCATCCAAGGATGAAGGAGGAGTAGGATTTTAAAGCTAAACTTAAGAAAATTTGCACTTTTGGGGCCCCACCCCTCAGCCCCTAGGGGTCGGAACAGGCTCATTTATATAAAATATGATTGTCCTTCCCCAAGGATGTTTCACAAAAATATGGATGTAATTCACTCAAGGGTTTAGGAGGAGTAGGGTTTTGTATAAATAGTTTTACGCACGGTGGACGGCGCACGACGACCGATGAAACACTTTGACAAAAGGCCATCCTGACCTTCGGTCAGATGACCTAAAAAGCTCTGGTTGTTTAAATTATAATTGACAATCCTTCTTGGTAGTTTGTCATTTTCATGTTCAATCCATGATAGATGACTTCCAGTTAAGAGCACAAGCATAGAATCTAAACTAAGATATTTTCTATTACACCATCATATATCTAGCTCAACGAATATATCATCATATCAAAAGCACAAAGTGTACTCCTATACATAAAGATGCAACACAAGTCTAAAATTGAACAACCTAATTCTACATACATAGACATTTTATTGAGATCTACATACCTAGCAGGGGGCATCTGTCTGACCTTAGCAGAGGTCACCCTGTTGTCAAGGCGACGGCCTCCTTGACTTATAAATTCCCAATTCTTTGTTTTGGAGTAGGTGAGCACATCGTCTGGACGGACTGGCATAGAGTTGACTAATGAGATTGATGGAAAGAATGGAAGGGCGTGTCTTGTCCCATTTCCGAGTTTAGCCAACATGGTGATTCCCATTCCAGCACCAATATCACTATTGGAAGAATTGAATACTTTGAAATTACAAAATATTATGAATTTAAAACATCATCAATGTCTTGAGTTAGGGGTCAAATACACCTCTTTACTTTGGGGGCATATGAATGTTTATACATATGAATATCAACTTAATATAAAATAGCATCTTTCTTCTACCAGCTAATTGGCCATTCAACAATTATACCATGTTTTGGTGATGAAAGAAACCTGGTCAGGAGTTCCTAGAGAAAAACCATGAACTTGCCACAAGTACTTTTATCTGTCATATGAATTTGCAAATTTAAGTTTATAATAGCAGAGATCCTAGAGAAAAAAACATTAACCATTGAAAATTCATTATTGATAATTATATTTTTGAAACTTATTCCAAATAGTCACCTAAACTCGCGGAGGCGCTCCTGGTGGATGAGGAAGCGAGGTACCCAGTATGCCCTCAGCCTCCGCAGCACGTCGTACTGTGTACGGAGGAAGATGGTATGGCTAAGGCTGGCACAGCTGGCTGATTTGGAGATTTGGTTTCTAGCATCCTCTGTCAGATTCATCTTATAGCGGTCCCTAATATCCCTAGTACAGGTAAACAAAACATATTTTAAAAAGGGTTAAGTGCAAGGCAATGTTATTATTTTTTTTACATTTTCAAGATTGTCAAGATTATATTGGAAATCTAGATCTAATCTTTTTTAAGATTTTCAAAAGTCTAGATTATGATTTTTCTAGATTGAGGATGCTATGAAATAAGATAATAATATATAAAATGATACATTGTTATGCATACATGCATAAGTCTATACATAAATCAGATAGTTTACCTGAAAAGTCTGTTTCTGATGTCATTTTGAGATAGCTCATCAAAATTTTCCACTGTGTCTTTGTAGTACTCGCAGTCGAGCCAGAAATTGATGAGTTGGTCCCCAGCAGTCCCTTTCAGGAACTCCTTGTAGGCCTCCATACCCCCATACTATAAAGAAGATTGTACAGAATTAATACTCAATGTTAGCCGAATGTAACACCTAAGGGACAAAGAATAAATATCTATATAGCCAAGGGATCTTTATCCACAGATCAAATTATGTGCTGAATTGACCATCTTTTCTGAGAAAAGGTAGACTTACTAAGCAGGTGTTTTGTTTTTACCAAAATGATCACTAAGGCAGGTTTGGCAGTATACACTGGTTATTGATCATGGAATTACTTAAAAGTACAGCAGACAGAAGGAGGTGGAAATGATCTCTGAAAGCCTGATTCACCATATGGTGTAATATGTCTTATATAGTCAGGATTCCAATGTTGACAGTCAGCGAAGTCCTGATGACTAAATGTCTTACCGAGCCAAGGGCCTGTTCTTTGAGCTGCTGTAGAGACATTTTGAGACGCCCTTCAAGGTTTTTCACATCATTTTCTGTCTGTTCATCACTAACATGTTCGTCCTCGAATGTCACATACACCTGGCCCTGGGTGTCAGGCTCTGCTTCACCGAACAAAAAGTCAAAGTCGACATACTTTGGATGCCGCATGTACTCCTCATAGTTAACAGGGGCTGACAAAGCTCTGTAACAAGAATCAGGTAGACATTTATATCTTCTTCTGTCAACATGTTTTTTCAGGTCCTAGACCATAAGATACAACCTGTCGGTAAATATGTCATAGTTTGTGTTTGCTTTAGATCTTACACCAGAGTTCAACATTACAAAAAAACAATATCTTGAAACCCAAATTTCCAATGGCCCTAACTCCAGACTGATAGATATCAGATATAGAGACTTACAATTGTCAGAATCTATACATCTGATATAAAGGCCAAAGAAAACATAGGCATACTCTGTCAGAATGTAAAAGTCTGATGTCAGTGACAGGAAACTTACACTTCTTTATATAATCTTAGTCTAGAATAACGGTTAGAAAGTACTCAGGCTTTGCATACAAAAGACATTCATCTGTCAGAATGTCAAAGCCTGGTTACAGTGCTGATTTTTACCTGACATGTCTGAGGAAAGTCTCCTCCACATCTGAGACTGGGACATTCCTTCGACTCCGTCTTGATGATTTCCGTCTTTTCTCATCACCTGAAAATCGGAAAAAGATTATCTCTTAGTCTTATTCAGTCCAATTCACTAAAATGTTTGAAAACTTTTAGCAATAAGCATTTAGTTTATTCAGATATTCAGTACATATTATATACTTAGTGTATTTTTACTGCTAAAAGATTTAGCAACACCATGCAATTCATGGTTTCTTCTGTGATATTCCTTTCCCATTTTAAAAGCTCTGAAGGCCACTAGCAGTGTTGGTCACCATGTCAGGATAAAGCATACCTGATTGTTTTTCGTCAAACTTGACCACTGTGTTTTCTCTGGACACTGGTGTCTGGTCAGCATTAAGTTCTAAACCTGGTACAGTGCCTTCTGTAAAATTTAGCTCTCTGGAAAAAAAATCGATAATCGTTCTATCAACAATTTCCAAACCAGAAGATGTTATGTTGCTTTATTTCAATTAATTTAAAATTTCAAATTAATTATAATTTGTTCCTTCTATCATCATTCAATTACCAGGTACAGTAAAACCTGTCTATATAGACCACCTAAAGAAATAATACTCTTTATACTCAAATGGTGTTTAAATGAATCTTTTTGGACCCTGAGAAAAGTGATCTTATCATGCAGATTGTCTTTATAGAGTTGGTCATTAAGGCAAAATTGATTGTACCTTTGAACAAATATAATAGGAATGCATTACGAACATCAATTCTACATATCTTTAAAACGATACCTACTTTTTCTTTTTGTTTTTGGCACTTTGTGATTGTCCGCGAGATGAATCCTGGGTAGCTGTTATCGTACTGCCTCTTTGGGTTGTTTCTGTCATTTAAAGAATGATATAAAAGTAGAAATGCTACATTGATCCATGTATATATCATAACAGGTTGGGGCAAAACAGGATGTGATGTGAAGGGCAGGATAAAACTGTCTGTATATCAACTATCAACATTTGTATTTACTTGAAATCCTTACTCTATCTATATTGGTGGATAAGTTAAGTTCCTTAATTCAGCAAACATTTGAGATCTTCATTATATGCAAGCCAAGGAAATTCCATGTACATACATGTCTTTCAGATTATAATAAAGCCAGATTCCTTACCTGAACCTAGACACATTCGAGTGGGCACGCTCAGAGCTTTACTTCCTGGACGCTGATATCTGTACAAGCCTGAATGCCGCAGGTTACTCGAGTCCATAAAAATATCTTCATCATCATCAATTTCATCATGAGCACTGTTGTCTGCGCTGTTACTAAAACTGGACACATAGCTCTCTGACTGTCGGCTGTACCCCCTAATCATGGTTGAGTGGCGTCCAGCTGAGTAGCGGTCATCTAAGGCACGTAGTAGCAGCTTACAAAGTTTGAATTCCCGGAAAAGTTGGGTGCTGAAAAGAGAGAAATGAAATTCAAATTTGTTTGAGATTAAGAATTATTATTGAAGTCTAAATAATATACAAGTACTACACTATAGCTAACTGTTCCTTAGCTCCAGCCTCTGTCTGAGATACGAAAGCTCATCAGTGTAATTAGACAATGCTTGATGTCATGGAAAATACCAATGTGATATCACAGAAGAAAGTCTGTTGTCATACTCATAGAATCAACCAATATAACATCACAGAGGCAGGTCTCTTGTCATAGAATCAACCAATGTGACATCACAGGGGAAAGTCTGTTGTCATAGAATCAATCAATATAACATCACAGAGGCAGGTCTCTTGTCATAGAATCAACCAATGTGACATCACAGGGGAAAGTCTGTTGTCATAGAATCAATCAATATAACATCACAAAGGAAAGTCTGTTGTCATAGCATCAACCGATATGACATCACAGGGGAAAGTCTGTTGTCATAGCATCAACCGATATGACATCACAGGGGAAAGTCTCTTGTCATAGAATCAACTGATGTAACATCACAAAGGAAAGTATGTTGTCATGGAATCAACCAATGTGACATTGCAGAGGAAAGTCTGTTGTCATAGAATCAACTGATGTGACATCACAGAGGAAAGTATGTTGTCATGGAATCAACCAATGTGACACCACAGAGGAAAGTATGTTGTCATAGAATCAACTGATGTAACATCACAAAGGAAAGTATGTTGTCATGGAATCAACCAATGTGACATTGCAGAGGAAAGTCTGTTGTCATAGAATCAACTGATGTGACATCACAGGGGAAAGTATGTTGTCATGGAATCAACCAATGTGACATGGCAGAGGAAAGTCTGTTGTCATAGAATCGACTGATGTAACATCACAAAGGAAAGTATGTTGTCATGGAATCAACCAATGTGACATGGCAGAGGAAAGTCTGTTGTCATAGAATCAACTGATGTGACATCACAGAGGAAAGTATGTTGTCATGGAATCAACCAATGTGACATGGCAGAGGAAAGTCTGTTGTCATAGAATCAACTGATGTGACATCACAGGGGAAAGTATGTTGTCATGGAATCAACCAATGTGACATGGCAGAGGAAAGTCTCTTGTCATAGAATCAACTGATGTAACATCACAAAGGAAAGTATGTTGTCATGGAATCAACCAATGTGACATTGCAGAGGAAAGTCTGTTGTCATAGAATCAACTGATGTGACATCACAGAGGAAAGTATGTTGTCATGGAATCAACCAATGTGACACCACAGAGGAAAGTATGTTGTCATGGAATCAACCAATGTGACATCACAGGGGAAAGTATGTTGTCATAGAATCGACTCACATCAGAAGGTAAAGCCATTTATTGATCAGTATGTGACAAAATGAGGAAAAAATATGTTGTGAAGGAAAGAGTTATTTCAAATCATCAGCATTCAGCATGGATCTTTCTCAAAAGATGAGATTTACATTATCTCATTATTTCACCTTTTAATTCTAACTCATATACTTTCATAAATGGTATGATATTTAGGGTTAATGAAGTACAAAGTGATCAAGGTTTTGGTAGTGGAGTCAGCCAGTGCCCATAGAATCATCCCTACAGATAGTACCTGATACTGTGTTTGTGTCTGCTGTAGATCGACCAATGACCTTAACCCCTTGACCACCATGGTGATACAACATTTTTAATTGTCAATCTTTATTTAATATTTATATATTTGCTGTCATGTTTCATACTCTTTACACAAACAATCCTTGAATATTACATATAGATGAGTTTTAAAATCAGACACTGTGTATATCAAGGTATTCAGTAGATTTTTTCATTGCCTATACCAACGTTGACAAGGTCAGAACTGTATAGACACCGAGACTATTTAACAGGTTTTTTTTTGACAAGGACAGATTTTTTTTCAAGGATATTGAACATTTTAGCTGTAAATCATATACAGATTATTATGAGATGTAGTTAAAGTGTATTTATATGACAGATAAGTATTTCATGTATTGACATTATGATAGCAGATAAATATTTGAAGTGCTTACACACACCAAATTTATAAAACAGGGGCCGTCGTGGCCAAGTAGTCCAATTACAACACCCTTCTACCTTGGGTAAAAGTTTGAAACCCATTAGGGGCAGTTGATAAGTACTAATGATAGGTTGCTGGTTTTTCTCCATGTTCTCTGACTTTCTTCCACGTCCTTAACCTGTCACATCCTTAAATGATTCTAGCAGTTAATAGGAAATAAACACAAAACAAATGTGAATTTGTTGTTCCTATAACAAATGTGGAAGTGTGTATTGATACACATATGTAGTACACGTAGCAGATTGTTTATGACGTTTATAAGTACATTAGGTATAGAGTGTCTTAGAGTGAATACCTGGGAGGGATTATTATAACACTTTCTAAACAATGACAAGACCAACTGACCTAAGGTCCTGGTAACCAGTAAATGACAGAAGGAACTCCTTTAAAGTTGGTCAACTATGATTAATGTATGTCCAAGATAACACAAAAACACATCATTATGTCAATCAGTAAAAAATTTGGTTTGTGCTTGGTATTTTATAAATACAAATAATGAGTATTGTTTTTGTTATCAACTTTCACAGTGAAAGCTTTTGAAGACAATATATTTGTTCATTTACAAAGATAATTGCTATGCCTCTCAAAAATTGAATTAGGAGGTTATGGTGACATGAATGTTGTTTGTAAATTCACAGCCACCTTATATAATAATGACCCATACATTGTCTTACTTTGATTGTTAAGATTCCAAAACAACTTTTAAAAGTCTTATTTGGATGGTCTTCCAGGCTATATGCTACACATGCTAGTTAGCTGGTATGTGTTTAGGGGAGCTGTGGTATAGTTTGTCTCCTTGTGATAATGAGAACTACTGCCTATTTTATAGTGCTTTCTCACTGAAACATGTGGACAATGAGGCTGTTTCTTCTTGTGATAGTGTATGTGTTTAGGGGAGCTGTGGTATAGTTTGTCTCCTTGTGATAATGAGAACTACTGCCTATTTTATAGTGATTTCTCACTGAAACATGTGGACAAAGAGGCTGTGTCTTCTTGTGATAGTGTATGTGTTTAGGGGAGCTGTGGTATAGTTTGTAGTAAATAGAGGGGGGGAGGGGGATGGAGTCTTATAGTTGTAGTAAATAGGGCAAAGAAATCTTTTTTTTCCATTTTATAGTATTAATCTATACTGTTAAAAGTTAAAATGAATCAATTTATTTAACTTGAATAACTTCACCTAACAAAGAAAGAATATCAAAGCACAGGCATACCAATTCCTCCATAGAAAGACTTGAAAATTACAAAGAAAATTTGATTGAAGTTTGGCAGCCTTCAGATACTGGTAGTCCGCTAAACCTACCTATATTGTTAGGCTTTTTTTATTTTTTAATTATATTAGGCAAAAAAAAATATTTAAAAGCCTAATAACATAGACAGGTTTAGCGGACTACCTTCAGAGATGCATTAAATTGTTAGAACTAGATTTCAGAAGCATAACTACCACTTTCTACATGTTATCAAGAAGTTCTAGCCTCTTAAAATGTAAGTAACTTGTCACCTACATAAAGTCTTTTATGACTTATTACTATTACGTTAATGATAAGTTATTACTAATAATTTAAGATTTAAGGAATATTTTTTTCAAATACAACATGTACCTACCGGACATTACTAAAAATAAATATAACATTTTAAAAACCAGGCATTTACATATTTGGAAATTTCAAGTTGACAGTGCTTTGATCAATTAAGTCTGACATGGTGTAAGCATTGCGAGGGGAGGAATTTGGATGATGGTAGAACTTCAGTGTTATAAATAAATATCTTGATATGTTTACACATACCTGTATACCACTAACATCCCCCAGGCAGGAGGCCATTGTTACATAGCCTGCATTGCGTGTTAGCAAATAAAAGCGACATTTAATTTCAGATCCGTTTTAAACACAAAAATGAAAGAAAACATTTGTCACAATCAATTTTTTTTGCAAACAGAAGTGTGCTAAATGTTTGCACAGAAGTTTTTGATACAAAGGAAATGTATTTGAATACTATTAATCAATGTCGCAGAAATGTTTGGCACTTCTGTCAACAATTTTTCACTTTCAGGTTTTTATTTATCTTATTTTTTAAATGAATTTCGTTTCTGACAAACTGTTACAACTTAAAAGCAGTAAGACTGACACAAAGCAACAAGGGCACTTCACGGTGAAATATTGTATGTCTTAAAAGTACATAAATATGGTGCAACAGTTTATACAGTACCCCTGGTAGAACGGCTGAAATCAGTATAGTTTATGATATTTAAACAGTACCACTGCACCATTGAAAGTATTTTATATTATCATTTCAGATATTTCTTTGGTGTCCATTTAAGTAATGCAAATATCATGTTCAGAAGACTTTTAAATAAATTACGAAAGCTATTTGCATTTCAAAAAGCATATTTCATATTTAACAAATAACTTTAAATTTGAGATTGGAAATATTTCATTGTTACGGTAAGTTTATATATTAAAATGAGATCTGAGTATGTGTATTCCTTCTGGTAGTTTTAAGTTGAGTCCAAACTTTTCATATTCAGTAGTGAGTACAATAGGAGAATGCAATTTCAGCAACATAAATATCCTTTATACCCCGCGTAAATTTCTAATTTATTAATAATAATAACGAAGCACTGTACACATATTACTGTGTGTATGTAACTATGTATACTGATTATATAAACATCAGAGGTATAATCTGATGATTAAATGATAATGGTCTTAAGTCTTGTATTGAAAGAGCTATGTAATCAAATGATCATCAACCACGTCACAATGGAGGAGAGATGTCCAACCAGATTTAACACTCACGGACGATTAAATCGTAGTGTTCCCATTACCGATACTCAGGACAAACAAAACATAGTTGCTAAAGCATGACACATCACACAACTTCAGGCCGGTTATCTTAAATTCTGATTTAAATAAACCAACCTGAAGAAGATCTACATTTCTGATAAATAAACTTTCCGAACTTACATACGCATTTAATGCGATACCTTAACAGAATAACTCAGACTTACATAATCATTGATGGCATTCATTACCAGAAAAAAGATAAAAGATTAAATGTTCTTCTCAGATTCATGTCAAGATTGAAACCCAAAATGTCTTATACCAAATATCAAATCTTTGCAAATAATTTTCTGAAAATTTTCTTCACTTTCTGCATGTTACCCAATAATATGGTAAAACCTAGAATACACAAGAAAATCAGAGAAAAACACTATTTCTATGCTTTTATATAACTGATTCCTGTGTGTAATTTGTCTTGGACACACAATGAAGAATCTTGTCAATAACCAATCTAAAATTAAGTGTCTGCCTTTTCACATGGTGATAAATTTTCCTCAGTTAAGTGTTTGTCCACGTGATAAATTACACTTGACCTCTTACGTGTGTTTGGTGAATGTTATATATCTCGAGTGTCACCTGACAAGCGAGTGACGACATTGAGGTAAAAATACATTGATTAACGTTCACCTCAGTCTTACACTCTTATCGATATACACAATCATATCAGAAAACCAAATAGAAAAGCTTTCAATATCTGTGTCCTTACATCATCAAACATGATTTGATCAAATGACTATGCATTCAAGGTATAAGAGGTGGAGAAAAGCTGAAGTACCCAAAGAAAAATCATCAACCTGCAGTTGGTACCAAGTGCTATTCAATATTTGCTAGACCTAAGATGTGTGCATCTTTTGATTTTCAATTTTTTTAAGAGTAGGGTGGAGTGGGGAGGGAATTCAGAAAGAGAGGAAGGAGTTGCTAGCTAGTATTCATTGTGATGAGTCTTACCTGAGGAACAGGGGCAGCCTTTCCTCACGTGCCCACACCAAAAGCTGGTCTCGCTCTTCATCTGTTGGGGCGTACTGGAGCGAACGTTGTGACGACGCTGACGATCCACCATGGTCATCATCAGAGTAATTCACCTCTTCAAATGACCCGGTCAGACGGTTATAGGTGGTGGCGATTGGGAAAACCTACAAACACACAGGATTCAGTTTGAAGTTTCTAGTGTACTACAGTATAAAATCAGGATTTATATCGTCGACATTTGATTAGGTCAATTATATAATGACACCAATTAGAGTCAAGTAGAGCAAAACAAGGGGTTGGAGATATCAAAACAGCGTGGGCAAAATATGATTTACCGTCAAGTAGTCCGAGCTTTCAGTGATTGTGATGTCACAAAAATCACAATATGATGCTGCAATCACTGGAAGGTGGAACTAATCTACTGTAAATCAAATTTTACACACATAACTTTGTTATTTCAAAACCGACTTATTGAATTACTAGAGATGTTCACAAAATAAATTAATTGTGATGGGCTTTACTGTACAATAAATACAAAATCAATGTTAACTTTATTACTTCTTGGTTGCTTAATTAAAACAAAATGTAAGCATTTTTTGTTTGTTATCACTGAAAATATCAATAGATAGCATATAGGGAGAACCTTCAATGTAACTGTACAATTGACTATTGTTTTTAGGATGTGGATGAGACATTGTATACATTAGGGTATTCTGACAGGGTGACTAGGTGCCATATCATGAGTTGACGGCCTGATTAAGACATGATCATCCTTAGTTTGATCCAAAAAAATTGACAGCAATGTGCTTTTGCTCTGTAGTTTCTATAAGCTTAAATTATCAACATATGTAATTAAGAATTGGATACTTACATAAAATAGCGTGAATGACAGGGGCGGGACACCTAATTATAAAAAGTTTGAGCACCTGCGACCTTAACATGTCTCAACTAATTTAAAATTGTAATATTTATTCTGTGTGCAACAATCAGAACCAGCTATGAATACAATTTCACAACTTTATTAGTTTTCCTGCTAACAGTCCGCTGTGATAAATTACTCGTTTTCTCATGTCAATAAAAACCTGTTTTTTAAAATGTTAATTTCTACTCAGGATTTCAATAATGTTTGCATATATTGATCTTACTTCAAGATCTGATGGAAACGTCAAACATTTAAATGTAGATTCTCAATTTTCTTCTTCTTTGAAATATATTCATACATTGATGTCTTTTCATGGCTCCATTGATTAGCTGGTGAAAGTAAAAAAATCTGCAGGATTTAAAAACTATTTCTACAAGTTATCTGAACCTCAGTTAGGTTTAAAATCCCATATAGTGATGCATTTAAACTTGATTTTAATCAACTTGAATATGATAAAAATTCAGAAAAAAAATGCTTATAACACAGAAATCCAACAGAATTCTGATAACACTTTTTGCAAAATACATTCAAACCTCTCTTTAAAGACCACTCAGGGGACAATGGGAAAATGGTCATTGCCACTATCGGTCTTTATGTACACAGCTTAATTTGTACTGAAATTTACTATTTTAAACCTTTGTTAAAGTGGTACCCTTATAAAGAGATGGTCGCTTAAGAAAGGTTTTACTGTATTGAATCTGAATTTAACTTTCAACTTGAAAAGCTGTAAATTCAGAATCTCTTGAACCTGGGATGTAAGTATATTGATCAGATATTGATAATCTTATTTAGATTTGTAACTAGAACCTATACAATTCCATCATAGGAAATTTTAACATACACCTGGTGATATTTTACCTGTAAGGGTATGTAGGAGTGGATCAAGGATCAAAGATTTTATATTGCATTAGTGGATAAACCTTGTGTCCTTATCAACAATCATATTTATTCTGTGTGCAACAATCAGAACCAGCTATGAATACAATTTCACAACTTTATTAGTTTTCCTGCTAACAGTCCGCTGTGATAAATTACTCGTTTTCTCATGTCAATAAAAACCTGTTTTTTAAAATGTTAATTTCTACTCAGGATTTCAATAATGTTTGCATATATTGATCTTACTTCAAGATCTGATGGAAACGTCAAACATTTAAATGTAGATTCTCAATTTTTTTCTGCTTTGAAATATATTCATACATTGATGTCTTTTCATGGCTCCATTGATTAGCTGGTGAAAGTAAAAAGTTATCTGAACCTCAGTTAGGTTTAAAATCCCATATAGTGATGCATTTAAACTTGATTTTAATCAACTTGAATATGATAAAAATTCAGAAAAAAAATGCTTATAACACAGAAATCCAACAGAATTCTGATAACACTTTTTGCAAAATACATTCAAACCTCTCTTTAAAGACCACTCAGGGGACAATGGGAAAATGGTCATTGCCACTATCGGTCTTTATGTACACAGCTTAATTTGTGCTGAAATTTACTATTTTAAACCTTTGTTAAAGTGGTACCCTTATAAAGAGATGGTCGCTTAAGAAAGGTTTTACTGTATTGAATCTGAATTTAACTTTCAACTTGAAAAGCTGTAAATTCAGAATCTCTTGAACCTGGGATGTAAGTATATTGATCAGATATTGATAATCTTATTTAGATTTGTAACTAGAACCTATACAATTCCATCATAGGAAATTTTAACATACACCTGGTGATGTTTTACCTGTAAGGGTATGTAGGAGTGGATCAAGGATCAAAGATTTTATATTGCATTAATGGATAAACCTTGTGTCCTTATCAACAATCAGACATTACCAGTATGTAATATATCTCCCTAATATATGTATAAAAATTTGTCAGAGTCTGAAAGCATTTTGAATCACCCCTTTTACAGAGAATTTTAAATAGCTTGTACCTCCTGTTGCCCTCTATCAGGAGATGAAAATAAAATTATCAATAGTAATAATCTTGACATTAATTCAGCCCAGTAGGGATTTAACACTCTCTAAGGGACAAGACTACATGTAGAATAGAACTTTTCACAGGTAACTTGTGATAAGCTATTGTATACCTGTATTTATCAGGACACACCTGTTTTACCTATAATGGTAACTGTACACCTGTCTTTTTGATGATAAGTACAGGTATATTGTTTATTGAGATAGGCCGAAAGCTTTAAGTACACTTTTCAGATGTAATCGATAGAAATATAGCATTATGCTGGTAAGAAAATCTCTTGATTGCAGTAAGGGACTAATTCCCGCTGCATACCAGGGTTGGCTGGCAGAGTCATTAGCCAATCAAGATACAGGTTTATGGAATGAATACTGGGTCATTATTGACCCAAACTGTGTAATGTCCTAGGATATAAACACAAAACAAAAGCCACCAACACAGGCCATCAAAACCAGGAATATCAATAGTCTATTATCAGGGTCGCTTTAACTATCGAAGGTAAACGCTGTATGGGTTTATATAGAAATGAAATGCTTTGTTGATATTTAAATAGTTTGTATGAAAAGAAAGTTATTACAGAGGAACTTAACATGATCAGTAACATCACTTCAAAGACCACATCTAGGTTTGTATTGCTATTACAGTCCTAACATATCCTCTTGTCAAGTCAGCCCAACATCAAGCTACACATTCTGATTGAGCACCCTATATAGTCAATAATCTTCCTTATGACTCACATCCATGCTTGGTATCTTTGCCTAACATCAAGACTTAATTTTGTATTCTAATACATATAGTCTTACACCCTAGTCACCAATCCGAAGCATTCACTTCCTCAGTAATCCTAAACCTCAACTTCCTAGTCAGCAATCCTAACCCTGGCGTCAACATCCTAGTCAGCAACCCTAAGCATGGCGTCAACATCCTAGTCAGCAATTCCTAAGCATGGCATCAACATCCTAGTCAGCAACCCTAAGCATGGCCTAGTCAGCATCCTAAGCCACTCCTAGTCAGCAATTCCTAGTCAGCAACCTAAGCATGGCGTCAACATCCTAGTCAGCAACCCTAAGCATGGCGTCAACATCCTCAGTCTAAGCAATTCCTAGTCAGCAATCCTAAGCATGGCGTCAACATCCTAGTCAGCAATCCTAAGCATGGCGTCAACATCCTAGTCAGCAATCCTAAGCATGGCCTCAACATCCTAGTCAGCAATCCTAAGCATGGCGTCAACATCCTAGTCAGCAATCCTAAGCATGGCGTCAACATCCTAGTCAGCAACCCTAAGCATGGCATCAACATCCTAGTCAGCAATCCTAAGCATGGCCTCAACATCCTAGTCAGCAACCCTAAGCATGGCCTCAACATCCTAGTCAGCAATTCCTAAGCATGGCGTCAACATCCTAGTCAGCAATCCTAAGCATGGCGTCAACATCCTAGTCAGCAATCCTAAGCATCATCATCCTAGTCAGCAATCCTAAGCATCATCATCCTAGTCAGCAATCCTAAGCATGGCGTCAACTTCCTAGTCAGCAATCCTAAGCATCAACATCCTAGTCAGCAATCCTAAGCATCAACATCCTAGTCAGCAATCCTAAGCATCAACATCCTAGTCAGCAATCCTAAGCATCAACATCCTAGTCAGCAATCCTAAGCATGGCGTCAACATCCTAGTCAGCAATCCTAAGCATGGCGTCAACATCCTAGTCAGCAATCCTAAGCAGGCGTCAACATCCTAGTCAGCAATCCTAAGCATGGGTCAACATCCTAGTCAGCAATCCTAAGCATCAACATCCTAGTCAGCAATCCTAAGCATCAACATCCTAGTCAGCAATCCTAAGCATCATCATCCTAGTCAGCAATCCTAACATGGGTCAACATCCTAGTCAGCAATCCTAAGCATGGCGTCAACATCCTAGTCAGCAATCCTAAGCATCAACATCCTAGTCAGCAATCCTAAGCATCAACATCCTAGTCAGCAATCCTAAGCATCAACTTCCTAGTCAGCAATCCTAAGCATCAACATCCTAGTCAGCAATCCTAAGCATCAACATCCTAGTCAGCAATCCTAAGCATCAACTTCCTAGTCAGCAATCCTAAGCATCAACATCCTAGTCAGCAATCCTAAGCATCAACATCCTAGTCAGCAATCCTAAGCATCAACATCCTAGTCAGCAATCCTAAGCCTCAACATCCTAGTCAGCAATCCTAAGCATCAACATCCTAGTCAGCAACCCTAAGCATCAACTTCCTAGTCAGCAATCCTAAGCATCAACATCCTAGTCAGCAATCCTAAGCATCAACATCCTCCTAGTCAGCAAATCCTAAGCATCAACATCATCCTAGTCAGCAATCCTAAGCATCAACATCCTAGTCAGCAACCTAAGCATCAACATCCTAGTCAGCAACCCTAAGCATCAACATCCTAGTCAGCAATCCTAAGCATCAACATCCTAGTCAGCAATCCTAAGCATCAACATCCTAGTCAGCAAACCTAAGCATCAACATCCTAGTCAGCAATCCTAAGCATGGCGTCAACTTCCTAGTCAGCAATCCTAAGCATCAACATCCTAGTCAGCAATCCTAAGCATCAACATCCTAGTCAGTCAGCAATCCTAAGCATCAACATCCTAGTCAGCAAACCTAAGCATCAACATCCTAGTCAGCAATCTAAGCATCAACATCCTAGTCAGCAAACCTAGCATCAACATCCTAGTCAGCAACCTAAGCATCAACATCCTAGTCAGCAATCCTAAGCATCAACATCCTAGTCAGCAATCCTAAGCATCAACTTCCTAGTCAGCAAACCTAAGCATCAACATCCTAGTCAGCAAACCTAAGCATCAACATCCTAGTCAGCAATCCTAAGCATCAACATCCTAGTCAGCAATCCTAAGCCTCAACATCCTAGTCAGCAAACCTAAGCCTCAACATCCTAGTCAGCAAACCTAAGCCTCAACATTCTAGTCAGCAACCCTAAGCATCAACATCCTAGTCAGCAATCCTTAGCATCAACATCCTAGCAATCCTAAACCTCAACATCCTAGTCAGCAATCCTAAGCCACTCCTAGTCAGCAATCCTAGCATCAACATCCTAGTCAGCAACCCTAAGCATCAACTTCCTAGTCAGCAATCCTAAGCCTCAACATCCTAGTCAGCAAACCTAAGCATCAACATCCTAGTCAGCAATCCTAAGCATCAACATCCTAGTCAGCAATCCTAAGCATCAACTTCCTAGTCAGCAATCCTAAGCCTCAACATCCTAGTCAGCAAACCTAAGCATCAACATCCTAGTCAGCAAACCTAAGCATCAACATCCTAGTCAGCAATCCTAAGCATGGCGTCAACATCCTAGTCAGCAATCCTAAGCATCAACATCCTAGTCAGCAATCCTAAGCATCAACTTCCTAGTCAGCAATCCTAAGCATCAATCACTTCCTAGTCAGCAATCCTAAGCATCAACATCCTAGTCAGCAATCCTAAGCCTCAACATCCTAGTCAGCAACCCTAAGCCTGGCGTCAACATCCTAGTCAGCATTCCTAAGCATCAACATCGTAGTCAGCAATCCTAAGCATCAACATTCTAGTCAGCAATCCTAAGCATCAACTTCCTAGTCAGCAATCCTAAGCATCAACATTCTAGTAAGCAATCCTAAGCCTCAACATCCTAGTCAGCAACCCTAAGCCTGGCGTCAACATCCTAGTCAGCAATCCTAAGCATCAACATCGTAGTCAGCAACCCTAAGCCCCAACATCCTAGTCAATCCTAGTCTAGTCACAATCCTAAGCATCAACTCCCTAGTCAGCAATCCTAAGCATCAACAACCTAGTCATCAGCCAATCCTAGCTCAACATCCTAGTCAGCAATCCTTAGCCTCAACATCCTAGTCAGCAATCCTAAGCATCAACAACCTAGTCAGCAATCCTAGCCTCAACATCCTAGTCAGCAATCCTTAGCCTCAACATCCTAGTCAGCAATCCTTAGCCTCAACATCCTAGTCAGCAATCTCTCAACATCCTAGTCAGCAATCCTAACCCTCAACTTCCTAGTCAGCAATCCTAACCCTCAACTTCCTAGTCAGCAATCATATGCCACAACTTTTTAGTTCAAACCTAGATTTACAAACTAGCAATACCCAAATCGCAATATACCAATATGGCGTCCTAGCACCACATCCGAGTCAAGCCTTACACCTTAACTTATCTGTAGCATTATGTTTTCCTTACAAAGTTATCCTTATTCCATCTAAGCCTGGAATTCTTATCTCCCATCCTAGCCTAGATTAAAATCCTAACTATCCTAGTCAGGTTTTCTAGCCTCCAACACCTGGACCTAGACTGACATATCTGTTCCATCACATTAATTGACGTCCTATTAACAGCTATGGTCATGTAAGGACGGCCTCCCATGTATGCGGTGTGTTGCGTGTATGTTGTGCGAGGTGAGTGTTTCGAGAGACTATGGTATATTCATGTTGTGTCTTCTTGTATAGTGGAACTTTTGCCCTTTTTATAGTGCTATATCACTGAAGCATGCCGTCGAAGACACCAAGCAACACACCCCACCCGGTCACATTATACTGACAACGGGCGAACCAGTCGTCCCACTCCCTTTTTGCTGAGCGCTAAGCAGGAGCAGAAACTACCACTTTTACAGACTTTGGTGTGTCTCGGCCAGGGGACAGAACCCAGAGCCTTCCTCACAGGGGCGAACGCTCAACTCGAGGCCAAAAGTGAGGCGGTGCCAAGGGAGGCATTAGGAAGGATAAAGTCTGTTAGGAAGAATAGAAAAGATAAGATCCTAAATTTAGTCGCCTTTTACGATCATGCAATAGGGGCAGCAGGTACAATTCTAACGCCCTACCTGCAGGGCCAACACCTGGACCTAGACTGACATATCTGTTCCATCAAATCCTACATAACATCCAGGATCCTACATCCTAGTTTCACATTTCCTCACAAATCTATGAATCATCTGCCTAGTCTGCAATCCTCAACTCAAATCCTAGTCTAACCTGAAATCCTAACCTCTCTCCTACTCTAACATGATAAATTCAATCATACCACCCTCTGATGTCCATCCCAGCTTATGATTTCTTTTGTAAAATACTCACATTAAGAGCCAAGAAGGCATTGAAGTAATCCAGGAAGAGGTCATCGTAGGCCAGCAAGTCCTCAAAGTTCTCTCCTGTGATGTCTAGGGCTGCAACAAAATATCATACCATTAAACAACAACATAATCGATCATTGTAGTTTAGCTAAATACTTTAGAATACACATGATAAATGTCTGTTAATTTTTCCTTGTAATACAGCTAGAACTGACCAGTGTTATAACTAAAACATGTCCATACTGTCCAAGGTATGGTGGTCAGTGTCCGGAGACTAGTGGATGGTACCCTGTCACAGTCACTATCCTCCAAGTAACTCTCACTATCGCTCAGAAAAAAGGCAAGATGTTCATATGACATTGCTTCTGCAATGACTAATTGATACTATCTCAACCCAAGTAGAGGTTGAGATAAGTCAATAGCCAGCATTTTTCTTGAGAACAATCCCTGAACAATCAAACTGAATTGATGAATTAAGAGAACAATCCTTGAACAATCAAATTGTTGTTTTAGGTTTTCAACTGATTTTCAATGAAAAATATTCAACTCCATGCCATAAGACTGATCATGGTTGTACAGCGTTTCTCTTAAATGGATGGGTAAAATGGTAGAAAAACTTCAGATTTAAAAAAAATCAATCACCAGCAATGAGTAGTCCTGAAAGAAATCTGCTTAAAATATTTCCTACAAAGATCAATGAAAACATTTCGTTGCTGTGCAAGTATCACATTCAACATGGGGACAATATCAGAGTTCATAGTATATATCAACGGTCAAACTGGGTCAAGGTCATAAACGAATGTACATTAGTGTCTTGAATATTATTCTGATGTTATTGTATCAGTTTGCAAACGTAGGCCTAGATTTATATCAAAGAAGTTCATTTCAAAATGACTGATTCCTGTCAGCTGAGTTCTGACCCAGCTTCGCTAGCCAAAGGTATTTAGTGAAAATGTCCATGTAACGGCCTCACAGTCTGGTCTGTGTGTATCACTTTTTTATCAATTCTTTATTTATTAATCACTTACCACGAAATCTAAACGTATCACCAAATAGATGTTACCATCAGCTGAGTACTCGTATTATGAAACATCCGTACACTCAGCATCCTCTGCCTCCGTAGACCTCCGTAGCACAGGGACCTGGCACGATTTTTTTAAAACTAAGAGTATACATATATATATTATAGTATAATATATATATGTATACTGTTGGATAAAAATTTTCTGCCTCCGTAGACCTCCGTAGATCAACCAAGGTCAAATTTAGGTCTAAAATATTGAAACCGGCGTCGCTTGGGGTTTTCGGCAAACCCAAAAATAATGTACAGTCAAATTGATTTATCTACAGACATTTTCTTAATGAAAATGTGTGCTTGTATTTTCGCTTTCTAATTTACTCAGATAGGCCTAGAAGTAAATACGACGATGCAGAATTAACGTACACGCGCAGTATAACAACAACGTACACCGGTAGCAATTGATGTAGAAAATACTACAACTTGTTTTGTTGTTTACTTGGTGTGTAAACTGCATTTTTTGCAACACGTGCGTCAACGTCAGTTGATATATCTTTACAAAAAATGCCAGTTTTACACACCAGAAAACAACAAAAAATTTAAAACATTCCATATTCTTTACATTTCGAACCGACCATTTTTCATTTAAATTAAGTGTTCCGGTGAAATGAACTTTTGTTGTTTTTTCAACGTTATAAATTGAATACTGAGTTTGATGAATCGCGAAACAGCTGGCTCCAAATGGCGGGAAAATGTTCAAGTTTTCGGGATTAAAAACACTATAACCCATGCTATTGAGTTTTTAATCGTTTAATCAAATGTCCCATTTATTATGTTTTAATATTAACGCAATGCTTTCCATCTGCATTCCTTCCGCTATTGAACATATAAGACAGAAACACATATACGGCTACATAGAAGTACATGCACATATAAATATAATGTGCTAAGTTATGGGCGCAATAAGCCATATTTCTATATTTTACCTTCATTCCCATATATTGTTCATGTGACAGAAGATTAACATTATTAACTATTAACAATCTGACAAAACACTGTGGATAAGCCAGAGCATCATCAGCGGCCCGACATTATCTGGCCTATTTACCGTAACCTAGTACATAGTTTACAATTCTATAATATGCATCAATGACCGCTCTAAATTTAATGAGTGTATTTCAGATTAAACATCTATACAGTGTCCTCTTTACGTAAATCGACTTCAAATCGACTCAGTTCATAAACAAATTACGGATGTCATATTATGCTTTCCAGATTAAGTTTCTATAACCGAATTCACGAGTGTTTGGTAGTTACTTGTTCAAATATTTGTTCGCTGATCGCCAAAGATTGCCTTCCCGTGCGTGTATGTGTTTAGTAAGGCAATGTCCACTTGCAGCCAGCGGACAAGATTAGCCAGGTTAAAGCCCGAATCTATTTCAGCCGATATTTATTTTGTCCATTAATACTCTCTGAAATGAGCCTAGTAAATTTCCTTGTCAAATATCCCCATGTTTGGCAAAGTGTCAACAGCACCGGACGCGAGGACCTGAACGGTTTAGTGGTTCAGTGGAAGTCTATGGAATCGCCTCTATAGCACTAACAGTCTTATGACGGTTCACGACTTTTAAAGTACAAAATTACATTTATTGAATTATTGTTGAATCGGAGGTGTCTCATAACGTATTCCTAATGGTATTGAAAAGCTTAGTCTGAGTCTAATTGGTGATATATATTAATATATTGAGCGATCTCGTCATGTTTCTCATACAACCCCGTGTTTACGCCCTAATAGTATCAAAGTTAATCGTATCATATAGGACTTTCTATGACAGTTACATACTATTGGTCCCTGCTATAGTTCGTGATAGAAGTCTTATCCGTATAGCCGCTAGATTTGTGAGCCCATTCGTCGTGGAAGTAATATGAAGTAGTCAGATTCCGTAGACAGAGGCTATATGCATACATTAGACCAATTTAATTTCGTGATTCCATACCCAACGGATTTTTCCTGAAAATTTCACTTCCCGATTTAGACTCATATACTTTTTCTCTGCCTATGCTTGATTTTTTTTCGCGGCAATCAATTTTCGCTAAGTCCACTCGCACACGAAAAAAAATGTTGGTTTATTGTATCTCCTTCTCCTTCACTAAGATGGCATTAAAAACCATAAAAAACAGCCGACACTCTAACGTTCTTGTTTCTTTCTAAAACTACTTTCCATATGAGCCAGATGCCGAGAACACGGCAAGCCCTCGTGCAAGTTGATATGAATAATGACGATGATATTGTCATTAGTATCTGTTTATTTATACCAAGGTAGGTGACGGGCAATGCAACGGTGTGCAAAAAAGTCCGATTTTTAGAGTTTCCTTTTATTTTCTTAGTTTGAAATCGGTACTGTGACGTTAGTGTGGCTCACCCAAAAGTGATTATGTAATGTCGAACTGTCGATGCATTCATGTGTGAATAAATACGGATATAATGGATTTTGACTGTATATCACTAGCTTTCACCTGTGACGAGTCTGTGACGAGTCTGTGACTTATAGACTCAATACTCCAAATGAACCCAAACCACACACTTCATGCATCCTATTCCATCGTATTGTATCACAGCCTAACTAACATCAGACAGGTTACATTGAATTGAATATTAAGCACACTAGGTGTCATTGGAAGAACATGTACATATATCCTTTCCGATATATCAAATAAGGTCTGAACATTTTGCGCATATTTCTTTTATGGTACAACATTATATAATTACATACTTGGCTATCCCGAGTTTCCTGTCACATTGACATGCCATAATGTCCATGCCTGGTGCATGGGACAGAGGCAACTCGGACTATTGCCTGACTGGACATACTTACACGCTAGTTCGACGCCATCAATATCCTGTACTTCCATCTATATTCCTAAAATAACCTTGAGTGATTTAAAAAAAAATAACGATTTCACATTGTCGCTTCTTTGAGAGCTTTCCTCGGAGAATGCGGTCAGACGTATATCGCATTCCTCAGATTTATTTGTTAGATTAATATCTAAACGAAGTTTCACATTTTTATAGTCCAGCAGCCAAAGACCTTCCTCTCACTCTACAGCAATAGAGCTAAACACAACACTATAACACCACGTTCCTTAGACGTACGGAGATTTACTAATTTAAGAAACCACTTTCCAGCTTCACACTTTCATTACTTTGCACTGAAAAGAGCGTTCAAAACAATGCATCTCTCAGACTAATCTTATTGAAAGCTAAACGAAGAAGTTAATTCCAATTTTCACATTTCCACTGATGTACTTTCTCCAATTACTACCGATCATTATCGTTGGCCTGCGAGATCACGTATATGGCATAGAAGTTCCGCCCACCGTTTCTAAACAACTAATTTAATTTTTCCAGTTTTCACATTTCCATTGGCGTACAGAACTTCCACTGGCACCACTCCGAGAAGGTGGAGAGAACACTAAATCCCTCAGATAAGTTTGCTAACGAAGTTCATTAACATAGAAGGCGGAGAACTTTCCCCAGCTGTACTCGGAGAGAGCGGACAGAAATGTATAATGTATACGGTGTTGTCTTTGTGTTTACACAATACCCGGAGACTCCAGTAGATATTGGCTTACAACACCAGCACCAACTTGTTCACAGTGAAAGTAACTACGAAGTGGGTAGTACTCCGTGTTGTTCTTTCAAATGACTGGAAATCTTAGCCGAACATTTCAATATTTATTTTTTACAATACTTGACGATTGGTTGGCAACTGTCGAGTTCTGGGACACAATGAAGTGCCTGTGATATTTTTTCGCTTCGTAATTTTCAAAAGAAAAACATATCACCGATTTATTTTTACAGTACATTGTACATACATAAACTACAAAGGTTTGTTTGATTGTGAATGCATTTCACAGCACTAGAAATGCACCCCTAATACACCCTTATGCAAACACACCTTGTCGGTGACATCAAAAGGGTTACCTGTGTCGGATCGTTCATCAGCGAATTTAGATGTAATGAATCATTCATTAGGTTACCAGGACGCCAGTCGCTACCTTGGACGAAAACGTACAGTACATACATATGGCTATATAGCAAATAGTGTGATATATTATGGCACTTTCCAAAATCACCAGGAAGCAGCAGATTTTAAATTCTAGATTTTCAACCTCATGATCCCATTTCTTCTCCCTCCTTACGGCATGAGTTTTATACATTTTGCGTAATAATATACACCATTTCAAATTAATCTATTGGTAATTTAGCAACATATTTAGTCTGTGTAACCCACTCCACTTCCATTTGTTATTTCTGCTACAGTTAATGTTTGTAATAATAGTAATTAATTGAAACGAAGTATACATACCGATGGCGTAAGTTCTCATAATAGTTATAGGTATAAAACTCATTTTAATGTCTCAGATACACAATACGTTCAGGAGGGGAAAATAACCATCAACAATTTAGGTCCGACGATTGAAACGCGTGAATTTAAACTAAAGCAATTGGGGATATTGAAACGCCTTGCCGAACACCATCTTTAAATATAATACTAGCATTGAAAAATAGATACATTATAGACATGTTTTAAAATGACACAAACATCAAATTGATTCTCATCGGATATATATCACATGTATACCATTCGAATTTCAATAAAATGAACACATTTTACATTAATCATTGAAAATAAATTTACAATTGAGTATCAAATTTTAACCAAATTCAATGGATATTTGGTAGACTACATACGATAACGACTACAAGGTATGTTTAGACACCATAGGAACTTGAAAATAACTACCAAATGTGGGGTTAAACTGTTTATTATAAAGTCAAAACATTGTCATTAAATAACTACTGAATACTTGACCTGTAAAAGCAGAAAGTTGATCGTATGAGTCTACGCCCTAACTTTCTTGAATATGAGCATTATAAAACACATATGTGTGATGTATGTATACACTGTACTTAAACTTTCGCACGTCATCCGCGATGTTGATTTTATAGACAAGAACCGCAAAATTTGTTAATGTGTCATCGAATATTTCTTTATCTTGCATTAATGTACGTGGGATCATATTGACGTATTTACAAACGATTAGGACGCTACTCTACCCCTCTTCGTCGGACTCCCAGTACCTCTGCTAAACGGCAATCTGCTTAAAATACAGATCTTTATAAACACTCCGTTATATAGAGGATCTGACAACATTCCATATGAGGTCACTTTCTGGTGACCTTTATACATTTACTACCTGTACATATCAGATCAAATGCATTTTCTATACCTTGCTACAGCAATCTAAACGCCATTTCGTCCCCGTATAATATTGAATGTAGCTTTGTTGTGCTATTTGGGCAAGATGACTACGTACATGAAAATAATTGTGACATTTTTTAACCGTTTTGTCATCAGACAAGTTTCTGGCAGCAGCTCTTTTGATTGGCTATTTTCAAAGGTCACCTGAACGTGACCCCTAATGGGATGTTGTCAGATTCTCTGATCCAACGTAGTGATTATAAGGATCTGTATTTTAATCAGATTGGTTGCATGATAACGTGTGACAATCGCCCATCTCTTATCATTTGTCGATATTTTCGTCCACCACAAAAAAACTTCGGAAAGCATGATTTTATACGCCTGCTTCTTTAACAGCAAGCGTCATCATTCCCACACACCAGAGTTACCGCCCTTGGTTGACGCTGTAAGGACCACACAATTATCGCATAAAATTAAAGAATCTTCGGGCTGTTGTGAAAATTTGATAATTTAAACTCCTGATAAATAATGAAATGAATTATGACCGGTACTACGGTACCATTACCGTGAAATGACTATTTCATTGTTGTGTGCCGACAGGTGGTTTTCAGCTGATAACAGGAATCTGCCTTTTTTTAGTAAAAAGAGACAGATAGCGTGCGTCATACTACCAGATAATCACGGCACTTTATTATAAAATGTCCAAACTATGGCTGTCTCGGGAATGTACCGTAGACTAGTCAACTCCAGATAATAATTGTCCCACTTTCCTGTGAGATGCGATGACAATTTCCGCAACAATTGACATTTTACTTGGTTTCACATTGACTGTTGCCGTCGGCCCATGGTCAACTTCCTGTTTTCAAATAATTCGTTGATATTTTGAATGAACATCTCCAATGGCAACTGAAGCCTACTGTTAACTCTGCCCAATAACAGGTTTTATAAAACGTTTGATTGACCACACTGCTGCTTAGAACATGGAATTCCTTTTCATGTCTAAAATTCTACCAATAATTAGATTTAATGAATATTCATAGTACAGGAACGATGAAAAGAAGCTTAGTATCAAGGCGAGAACATATATCGATTGACTTTGAGAGCGTGTAATGGAAACATGTTTGTTTATGAAACAAACATTCAGGTGTCGGAAAGGGACGCTGAGTTGAAATTCAACACATTGATAAAGCTTTATTGACCAGCAATGTGTAATGTCAATGAAATTGTAGCATAGGTCTACGTCACGTATTGGCTTCATAACAGACGATTTTTTGGTGAGCGAAACATTTCTCAAACATGATGTACTCGTAAATACTCCTTCATTTATTGAAAGCTTCCCACTCTTTTAAATTACATTCGTAAGATTTTGAAAAGTGTTATTCCAAATAGATTGCAACAGGCCCAAATAAATAAATTAATCCAGTGGTTTGACATTTCTACCTATCCGCAATCCCCCCGCCCACTCCCACCCAAAAAGTCTGAAAATAACATATTCAAGGTAAAATACGTCCAATTATATAGTTCAACTAACAATGTACTGTACTATATGATACCCCGAGAGCAATATGATTGACAACAAATAGCCCCTCCCGGTTAGAATAAGTTCAAAGACATATGGACCGTAACTAATGCTCAAGTCCCCGTGGTTAAAATGGATTCAAACAATCAGAAACAGTAACTAATTATCAGGTCCTTGAGGTTCGAATAGGTCCAAACACACGTAAGACGCGTACGATTACCAATTCTCAGAAGTCTGTGTTGCATACTTCACTTTAAGATTACTACAGACTATTCAAAATGACGAAGCATTTTTGGTATCTCATCAGAATACAATATGTTGTATTACTAGTAAGTGTCATTTAAAATGAAAGAAGGATTATAATGTGTAGCGTTTATAGCCTAATTTTTAACGGAACTTACATCATGTATACTAAACTACATGTATGTAGTAAAGTTATACAATGAGCCTATAGTCTGCGTTTTCTCAAGGCCTAACAATAGACTTCTGACTTACATTTTGTATGTCTGTCTGATATCCAAATCTGGTGTTAGGGTCAGAGAAAACCAAGGGGAAAAAAGATTAATATTACACGTTTTGATTTCTCCTAACACTATCTTTGTTAAATGGGTGTAGATTATATACATATTCTACATATATCCTTAAGCTGCCAAATATTCCACATTATGAACACCAGAAGTAATAGTAATAAACGATATCATTTTTGTAGTGTTTGATATTGATATACAGGCTAATGGCCTGCATTCATTATACATAAATATCAAATTAACTTCAGTGTGCTATTTCCTCTGGTACAAGAATAAATTAGAATGAGGTTTTATTGATTTAGTAAGACGAGTGTTAAGCTAACTATACTGTTTCATTAACGGTAGTAAAACAACCTGCTATCATCAGCACGTTCAAATCATAAAACATCTATCGTATGTATAAATTTTAATTGGTTTGGTATTGTCATGTACCAGAGCAGACAGAACAACACACACGTATACACTTACACACACATATATCCAATCCACTGTGTATAGCCACGCCATCAAAAGTTTTAATGCCGATTTATTTGTCGCTCTGATATGAATGACAGACATTGGCTATGCAAAGGTTACGTTTATAACGTAAAAAACTTATACAACACTGGTATGTAGTCGTATTATAACTCTGACAGCTGGTCGTGTTGATTTTAAAATAGATTCCGAACGGTAGTACATTTATTTAAATGCCGATAATCGAAACAATAGCTCATATTGAAATACTTTAAATAACCTTACGACCATATGTAACTTACTGCAGAGTTTGTTTTAAAGTCATTGTTTCAACCGAGGAATGTTGACATATTGACTATATAGACAAATATATACTGATGATCATACAAGATTTAAAATAAATCATAGTTAATATCCTTTAATACTAAGTGGTGTATATATATAATTACATATGTGGTATTACCCCTAACACAAGACCTATAGTGTCCACTACTGGTCACTTACCATTCTTCATCCGCCCTCCAAACGAACGATGAGTAGTATCCTCACTCTCCACATTCTGCATTTGGCCACTTTGAATTTTGTCACAATTTTTCTCCTCTGAATAAAATCCAATTTGGCACAATTTAGCCCTTTCTCGTGTGTTGCTAGGTACGCCAGTCAGCCATGTTGGTATACGTACGAGCCGGATATCAACAGACGGTATCGGATCGTTAACTATATTGTACGTATTTACTCTACCGATCGACAGCGTACAATAGACAGATTTATGAGCGATTTAAACTCTGCAAGGCGACACTTTTAATTGCTCGATAATTTCGAAAACCCTTTTAAAGGATATCCTCACCTATGGATTTAAAAACCGACGGATGATTGACAAGTTCGGACAGATAAGACACAGGATTAATTTCCTTATCAGAGTCGTCGCACTTTTCATCGAATAAGAGGATCTATTTACCTGTGATATAGACTAGTATCACAGTCATAATCCGTAGTGTAATAATAAAATATAGATATATTATTATTATTATTATACAATAAAAAAAATGTCACTGGCATAGAAAATAACACCGTCTCCGACTATTCAACGTGAAACCTCCGTAATCCGACCACTGATTTTATTGTTGAACTACAAGGACAATATTTACGCCAGCAAATTACATATCTTCCATCAAAATTATCTAGATCTAATGATTATTACAATCAGAAATATAGAAGTTATGGGTCAGAGGATAATGAATAAAGTGTTGAACTTTCCATTAACCATGTTGTACGTGTTATACGTGTTAGAACAACGGAAATTTATGCAACTTTGTTTAGGCTAATAGAAGGTGAGATGCAGCATTTACTATAACTTCCAAGTAAAAAAAGCACACACACTGTTTTATCAGTTGAACAAATTCTACTCTACACCTTGAAGCATATAGAATCATTATTCGCTTACAATAGTTCGAAAATCAAGTTTATCATGAGGTATAGTTCCGTTGGAGTTACGTCCCTTACTATCGTATATTTTGGGTGTATGAATTATTTAGATGGTAAATTATTATCACGGTGTTCCAGAATAATCATACTGCTAACTTATTATGCTTCAAATTTTATAACTTGCGTCTGACCACGCTCACAATATGTTTACTGCATTTGACAAATGTAGACCAGTTACCGCATGACCGATCATTTTCGCGAGTAAAAAAATCGCGATACTTAAAGGCTAATAGTCGTTCCGAAACGGCCTTTGATTTTTAAAATAGGAATGTAAAATTGTCCATTTATATTGCATACAATCTTATATCACTATTGAATGTGGCCATTTCATCTTTATTTTTGTTGTGAAGCAATCACTGCTAAACTTTCTGTGGTATTAGCCAACCACCCATCCAATTCGCTTTTCGTCCGTTGTCTGTCCGTTAACATTTCTTGTTACCGCTATTTCTCAGAAAATTCTAAAAGTATCTTTCTAAAATTCCATATGTAGGTTCCGGGTTCCACTTCGTGCCCTAGTTGTGCATATTGCACTTTGGGACAAATTGGTCAACAAGATGGCTTGAGGCCGCAATCTTGTATTCTTTTCTCAGAAAGTACTGAAGGGATCTGTCTCAAATATTATATGTAGATTCCCCTAGGACCCTAGTTGTGCATATTGCATTTAAGAACAGAGCTGTCAACAAGGTGACAAACAGGTAGCAATCTTGTATTTTGATATTTAAAGTCTGTTACCATTATTACTCGAAAAGTGCTTTAGGGAACTGTCTCAAATTTAATATGTAGATTTCCCTAGGACCCTAGTTTTGTATATAGCTTTTAAGGACCGATCGGTCAACAAGATGGCCAACAGGCCGCCATCTTTGATTTTGATAGTTAAAGATTGTTACCGCTATTTCTTGAAAAGTACTAAAGGGATCTTTCTCAAATTTCATATGTACGTTCCCCTACGGCCCTAGTGGTGCATATTTCATTTTGGGACTGATCGGTCATCAAAATGGTAAAAGAAGTCATTGTTTTAAATGTCATTGAAACAGAGAATTCCATTTTGTAGATTTATATAAAGCATGGAGCTGAACACAGCAATAGTAATTCAATTGATAAACTTCATAACCATGGTGTGGGACCACAGGGACCTGGCACGAACATTTTTAACCAATTATTATAGTATATATATGTATACTGTCAGTTAAAAAAAATCGTGCCAGGTCCCTGTGTGACGGTCATTGAGGTTAACCATACAGACGTCCTTGAAGTATGGTGACTGGCATAGCAATGGAACTAAATCTGACAGTCCAACGTAACCATGGGGACACAGTAATGCTAGTCAACTTTTTCTTTCATACCTTCGGGTGTAATACTGGCTGGTCCAGGGCAATACCAGGGGTGCCAATCTGCGTCATCGATAGGTTGTTGTATACTCCATTTTTAGCCCACCATCATCAGATGGTGGGCTATTCAAATCGCCTTTCGTCCGTGGTCCGTCGTCCGTCCGTCCTTCCGTCCGTCCGTCCGTCCGTCCTCCGTCCGTCCGTCCGTCCGTCCGTCCGTCCGTTAACAATTCTTGTTACCGCTATTTCTCTAAAAGTACTGAAGGGATCTTTCTCAAATTTCATATGTAGGTTCCCCTAGGACCCTAGAAGTGCATATTGCATTTTGGGACTGATCGGTCAACAAGATGGCCGCCAGGTAGCCATCTTGGATTTTGATAGTTAAAGTTTGTTACCGCTATTTCTCAGAAAGCACTGAAGGGATCTTTCTCAAATTTCATATGTAGGTTCCCCTAGGACCCTAGTTGTGCATATTGCATTTTGGGACTGATCGGTCAACAAGATGGCCGACCAGCCGCCATCTTGGATTTTGATAGTTAAAGTTTGTTACGGCTAATTCTCAGAAAGTACTGAAGGGATCTTTCTCAAATTTCATATGTAGGTTCCCCTAGGACCCTAGTAGTGCATATTGCATTTTGGGACTAATCGGTCAACAAGATGGCCGCCAGGTAGCCATCTTGGATTTTGATAGTTAAAGTTTGTTACCGCTATTTCTCAGAAAGCACCGAAGGGATCTTTCTCAAATTTCATATGTAGGTTCCCCTAGGACCCCAGTTGTGCATATTGCATTTTGGGACTGATCGGTCAAAAAGATGGCCGCCAGGTAGCCATCTTGGATTTTGATAGTTAAAGTTTGTTACCGCTATTTCTCATAAAGTATTGAAGGGATCTTTCTCAAATTTCATATGTAGGTTCCCGTAGGACCCTAGTTGTGCATATTGCATTTTGGGACTGATCGGTCAACAAGATGGCCGACCAGCCGCCATCTTGGATTTTGATAGTTAAAGTTTGTTACCGCTATTTCTCAGAAAGTATTGAAGGGATTGTTCTCAAATTTCATATGTAGGTTCCTCTTGGACCCTAGTTCTGCATATTACATTTTGGGACTGATCGGTCAACAAGATGGCCGACAAGCAGCCATCTTGGATTTTGATAGTTAAAGTTTGTTACGGCTATTTCTCAGAAAGTATTGAAGGGATTGTTCTCAAATTTCATATGTAGGTTCCCCTAGGACCCTAGTAGTGCATATTGCATTTTGGGACTGATCAGTCAACAAGATGGCCGCCAGGTAGCCATCTTGGATTTTGATAGTTAAAGTTTGTTACCGCTATTTCTCAAAAAGCACTAAAGGGATCTTTCTCAAATTTCATATGTAGGTTCCCCTAGGACCCTAGTTGTGCATATTGCATTTTGGGACTGATCGGTCAACAAGATGGCCGCCAGGTAGCCATCTTGGATTTTGATAGTTAAAGTTTGTTACCGCTATTTCTCAGAAAGTACTGAAGGGATCTTTCTCAAATTTCATATGTAGGTTCCCCTAGGACCCCAGTTGTGCATATTGCATTTTGGGACTGATCGGTCAACAAGATGGCCGACCGGTGGCCATCTTGGATTTTGATAGTTAAAGTTTGTTACCGCTATTTCTCAGAAAGTATTGAAGGGATTGTTCTCAAATATCATATGTATGTTCCTCTAGGACCCTAGTTCTGCCTATTGCATTTTGCGACCACCATCTTGGATTTTGATAGTTTAAAGTTTGAAAAGCAGAAAAAAGAATTGTAAGTTTGAAAAGCAGAGAAAAGATCCCTCTTTCATTTGTCAGACATAGATCAATCTTTGGTGGGCGCCAAGATCCCTCTGGGATCTCTTGTGATTGATAAAGTTTGTTACCGCTATTTCTCAGAAAGTACTGAAGGGATCTCTCTCAAATTTCAGTGGGTTTTTTTGGTCGAATCTACAGCCGAACTTCGGCTGTTTCCCCTAGCCAAAAAATGCCTTATTTTCCCAATTTTGAAATCAAATTTCCCAATAAAAACTGATCAAATTCAGTGACTTTTGTGTTAATAATTTGTAATAGATTTTCATTCCTAAAATGTGGAAATATAGTCTTCATTACTTAAACAAATAATTTGGGATTAGAAACAATTTTTATTTCACAAAATGAAAACAAAATCGAAATGAGCATAAACTAGGTCGCAAGGTGCACCTTCAGTTCAGAGACGTTTTACAGACTTTCAAGCTGATAAAAACAATAGTTAACTGCTTTTAAGTTATATTACAATGTTTCTAAGGTTAACTTACATTTTTAGTCGTATAATTATAATTTTTTCGACATAACCAAGGAGTTTTTCTGTGTAAAACGATCTCTGTTCAAGGTAGGAAGTAGCACTTGGGATCTAATAATGGAGCCGGAATCCGGTTTCCGGAATTCAGGAATTTAGAAAAAATGTAAAAGTGAAACGAAAAAAAACGTTTTAAAAATGCAAAAAGTGCTGAAAATTAATTGTTTTATTTTTCTTCTAATTATAGAAGTAAAATATCCTGTGAAATAGCATTAGAAATTTTTATTAGATAATTCTCAAGTTTTTGATTTTCAATTTTCTAGTAAGTACAGAACTGCGAAAAAAATATGGTATTTTTTGGGGGCAATGGAATTCAATTTTGGGCAATTGCAAGGTAATAGTTGGGCCCTACTTGCCTGGGGCAAGTAGTTTTGAAAAATTTTTACACCCCTGAAATTTTTCCCAATTTCTTCCAAATTCCGAGTTATTTTCCCAATTGAAAAGGCATGGGCTGTTGAAAATAATAAGTGAAAAAAACACTGAATTTCACATGTAGGTTCCCCTAGGGGTGTTAGTTGTGCATATTGCACTTTGGGACCAATCGGTCAACAAGATGGCCGACAGGCCGCCATCTTGGATTTTGATTGATAAAGTTTGTTACCGCTATTTCTCAGAAAGTATCGAAGGGATTGTTCTCAAATTTCACATGTAGGTTCCCCTAGGGCCCTAGTTGTGCACTATGCATTTTTAGACCGATCGATGAACAAGATGGCCGACAGGACGCCATCTTGGATTTTGACAATTGATGTTTATTACCGCTTTATCTCAGAAAGTACTTAAGGGATCTGTGTCAAAATGCATGTGCAGGTTCTCTTTGGGGTCTAGCTGTGCATATCAAATTTTCGGACCGATTGGTGAACAAGATGGCTGACAGGCCGCCATCTTGGATTTTGATAGTTGAAGCTTGTTACCATTATTTCTCAGAAAGTACTGATGGGATCTGTCTCAAATTGCATGTCCATGTTCCCCTAGGGGTCTAGTTGTGCATATTGCATTTTGAGACCAATCGGTCAACAAGATGGCCGACAGGCGGCCATCTTGGATTTTGATAGTTAAAGTTTGTTACCGCTATTTCGCAGAAAGTACTGAAGGGATCTCTCTCAAATTTCACATGTAGGTTCCCCTAGGGGTGTAGTTGTGCATATTGCATTTTGGGACCAATCGGTGAACAAGATGGCCGACAGGCCGCCATCTTGGATTTTGATTGATAAAGTTTGTTACCGCTATTTCTCAGAAAGTACTGAAGGGATCTCTCTCAAATTTCACATGTAGGTTCCCCTAGGGGTGTAGTTGTGCATATTGCATTTTGGGACCAATCGGTCAACAAGATGGCCGACAGGCCGCCATCTTGGATTTTGATTGATAAAGTTTGTTACCGCTATTTCTCAGAAAGTATCAAAGGGATTGTTCTCAAATTTCACATGTAGGTTCCCCTAGGGCCCTAGTTGTGCACTATGCATTTTTAGACCGATCGATGAACAAGATGGCCGACAGGACGCCATCTTGGATTTTGACAATTGATGTTTATTACCGCTTTATCTCAGAAAGTACTTAAGGGATCTGTGTCAAAATGCATGTGCAGGTTCTCCTTGGGGTCTAGCTGTGCATATCAAATTTTCGGACCAATCGGTGAACAAGATGGCCGACAGGCCGCCATCTTGGATTTTGATTGATAAAGTTTGTTACTGCTATTTCTCAGAAAGTACTGAAGGGATCTCTCTCAAATTTCACATGTAGGTTCCCCTAGGGGTGTTAGTTGTGCATATTGCACTTTGGGACCAATCGGTCAACAAGATGGCCGACAGGCCGCCATCTTGGATTTTGATTGATAAAGTTTGTTACCGCTATTTCTCAGAAAGTATCAAAGGGATTGTTCTCAAATTTCACATGTAGGTTCCCCTAGGGCCCTAGTTGTGCACTATGCATTTTTAGACCGATCGATGAACAAGATGGCCGACAGGACGCCATCTTGGATTTTGACAATTGATGTTTATTACCGCTTTATCTCAGAAAGTACTTAAGGGATCTGTGTCAAAATGCATGTGCAGGTTCTCTTTGGGGTCTAGCTGTGCATATCAAATTTTCGGACCGATTGGTGAACAAGATGGCTGACAGGCCGCCATCTTGGATTTTGATAGTTGAAGCTTGTTACCATTATTTCTCAGAAAGTACTGATGGGATCTGTCTCAAATTGCATGTCCATGTTCCCCTAGGGGTCTAGTTGTGCATATTGCATTTTGAGACTGATTGATGAACAAGATGGCTGACAGGACGCCATCTTGGATTTTGTTAGTTGAAGCTTGTTACCACTATTTCTCAAAAAGTACTGAAGGGATCTGTCTCCATTTTTTTTTTTGCAGGTTCCCCTTCTGGTCTAGTTGTGCATGTTGAATTTTAGGACCAATCGGTCAACAAGATGGCCGACAGGCCACCATCTTGGAATTTGATAATTGATATTTGTTACCGTTTTATATCTCAGATAGTTCTGAAAGGATCTTTCTCAAATTTCATATGTAGTAATATGTAGTAAAAGATTTAAAAGCAGAGAAAAGATCCCTTTTCCGTTTGTCAGACATAGATCATTCATTGGTGGGCGCCAAGATCCCTCTGGGATCTCTTGTTTATAAAACGGCAGCCATATTGATCCACTTCGCCGGCAAGTTCGCCATATCAACCACAAATAACAGCCACCGGTGTTAAAGAGACAACGCTCACGGAACTCGGACAATAGACCATTTGCATTTCTCAGTGATGTAAGCGGCATATTTTGTAATGACGTAAGGAACACCTGACAAAAACGGCACTTCCTGTCTATTACCTGACACATTTGTTACCGATGTCAACACGACGAAACGCGTTGTTTTTGGTGTAAATATCGGCGTGACAACTCATGATAAGATAATAAGTGCTTGAATAAGGTATTTTTATACTATTTTCTTATTTATGAAACAGTCAAAGATGAAATATAAGGGTAACTCGTCGCTTCAATGCAATGTTATATTACACACTTTGATCATCCATTTGTCAGCTGTTTGTACGGAACGCAGATTGAAAAATGTTAAAAATCCTCAATTTTCCATATGAATTATGAAACCTGATTATACTGACAGTTTATATATGAAAGATTATTGAGAAATAATTGTGGACCAATCTCTGTGTCTGTAGTTACCGCCATTGAAATAAAAATAATAAATTCATTGATCAAAAGTACATGTACAACACGTACACTTGTAGGCCCCCTACATTACGGGAGGCAATGTACATGTATACGTATGCACATTAAAATTATACATAATGTACATGTCCGGTATATTTAATACCTATTTAACACCAGAAACATTAAGTACATGTTTTGACAACACAGTCAATTTAAATATGATGAACATTTCTTTGCAAATAGAAACAGATTGCTAATGCACTAGGTCTACTTTAGTCAGTATAAGTAAAGTGTACTAAGTTTGCTCTGGTGAGTTACACATGAGTTTCACATTAAGAGTACTCTGTAGAATGAGAGGGAGTATTACTTCAGTAGATATTTGAAGAAATCTACTTGTCTTCCTTTCATTTTATGAAACATTAAATATTTATACATGTACCATGTATATAGAATGTATTTACAAATGTACATGTAAATATACATGAATCTTTTTTGGTTTATTTGGGACAATTATGATGACACTTCAAATGTTTTTAAGAAGAGAAATCAGTCTTCTGGTTGTCTATTTGATGATCCATTCAAATGTTTCTTGTGAGCAGCAATGAAAAAGAAAACCACAATTATACAAATTGGAGAGGATAAAACTTTTTCTTGACAGCCATAGGCCAATGTCTAATATCTATGAGTCAATAACATTTATTGAATTTGAAATACTGATGGATTTATTTGAGATTAAATATTCAATTTTATTAACAAACCAAATAATATACTGTATATTCAGTTTTCTCCATGTAAATCTGTAAACAAACATAAGGCAAAATACATGTAATGATCAATCCCTTCCTTTTTGGATTTCGATAAGAAAGCAATAGAGTATGATCAAAGCTTTAATATGCTAACATTGAAACAAACAGTCATTCTAGTTACATTCAGGCTTTTCATTTATTTAATATTTTGTGCAATTTCATACTCTCTTTTCAAAGATTTTAAGATTTAACAGAGATTAAGAATAAGATGTCAGAACTTGACTTTTGATATCATTGCAGCTGTTTGATAAAATAGTTACCACTAAATCTTAAGATTGCAAAGCAGTCAACCTATAACAAAATTTATTTGTGAATAACATATTTATTAAATGAGGTAAAAAAGATAGAATTTAACTCTAATATTTAAACAGTGCAATAAAACAAGAATAACTCCAGACTTTTTTGTATATACACATGTTACATGTAAATACTTTACATTAAATCAGATCTTCACCTGTATTAGGTTTGAATGTCTTGTTACCTTTTCACATCTGAAGAAACACAAATGCATCATCACTATTCTTTTTATTGTAATAAAATGATTGTGTGTTTTTGGATGGTCCAGGTCCAGATCAGTGAACCTTAACTGAGGTGGTAGATGTATTCAGTTCAGCCTCTTACTAGCCATGTATATTTCCCCTTCTACTACAGAACAATGACATATTCATAACATGGGAGACTGCATCCTTGATACTCCAGAGGTTATTTTCACTGTCATTATATCCACTAGAAACTGTTGAACACTTAAAGCTGAATGGAAAATTATGACAAGAAATTTAAATGATATTTCATTAATCTCAAAATATATTTTTGCATCTAGAGAATAATCAGAATATTGAAGAAACTCTTGTGTTTGCAGGTCAGACTGTGAGTGCTTTTGTCCTGCAGTGCTGCACTCTGCAAAATTGAAAACTTTGAGCAAATAAAATTATTAGAATATGTGTGTTAAATCTATTTATTAATAATTTATTCTCAAGAAGAGAATAAAGGTTATGGCAGTAATTTTACCATTATAAAAACTGAATAAAAACCCCACTATCAATGGTTGCATGTTCAATGTTGCTCTCAAAAGCATGTGTGCCACTTCATAGAAATCTGTTATTAGTTATCTTAAATTATCTTAATATGAAATATATTTTGTACCACCATATTTTAATCTAAGTTTACAAAATTAATGATCCTGCAGAGTTGTATCCTCAATACTCCAGGGGTTACTATCTACTGACATTATATCCACCCTTGGGCTATGGCATAGCAAAAATGAAGGCAACAGAAGACACAGGTAATTTGATCCTTTGATGATCTTGTACATCAAAATAATCTAATAATGGTACACTCTGGTTGACTGTGGCTTTGAAGTTGGACATCCTCACTCTCTGAAATCTAAAAGGATTTCTCTGCAGACCTGTGATTGGCCAGTTTTATTCTCATGAACTGCCTCCTGTTTATAATGGGATAGTTCAGGGGTGGATAGGATGTCTGTGTCTTAAACCCTGGAGTATCGAGGGTGGCAGGGTGTAACTTTCAATAATACCTTTAACAGATGCATATACATTTGTATAGACTGTCCATATTATTCTTTTGAAAGAAACCCTGAACATTGCATTTCTGTTTAAAGACTGTTCAGTTATTACTGTATACACATCTGATGCAAGGGAACTACATAAAGACAATATTATCACTATCACTATCAGTGTCAATGGACACTGTTTCCATTTCTTGGGTAGGAAAGGGACAAGGAGCTGGAATCCGGGACATTTCGACTGACTCAAATGAAGGGAATACTGGCTACATGTAGCTGATAAAGTTTGGAATACAAATAAAACAACAAAGTGCTGTCATAACTTGTATTTTTCACTTTAAACACATTTTAATAAAAATACTGGATTACATTTGTAGTGTTCTACAATGCATTTGTATAAAATTTCTCTCTGTCTATAAGTTATGATGTCCATTCTTTTAATCCAGTCCTTTCCTCATATGCATGTATGTCCTTTTGATTTAAGAACTGCTATCAGTCAAAGTTTTCCATGATTAGCTTCCTGTAATTAAAAATAAGCATGTGATTTATTGTTACACTTTGACTAAGGTAATATGTCATTTATTGACAGAAGATCATTTGTCATTTAATACAAATGATCTTTAGTTCTGTAGTATACATGTAAATATAATATTATTGTTATTGATAAAAACTGGACTTGACAATCTACACAAAATATTAAACTTTAAAAGCTTTAACTTGTCTTATACTCTTGAAGGTGCTTTTATGTTTCATCTGTAACAATATAAAATATTTCTGTCACAATTACATGCATATTTTTTTTTAATTTTAAATAATTACTATGACTACATGTATAATATTGGATACTTCTCATTACTCTAAGAAAAGTTTGGAATTTACCTCGTCAAAAGAGTCATACTAAAGACCTGAATGGACCTGAACGGGACCTGAAGGAGGACCTGAACGGGGTTTTAGAGTATTAAATGCATATTTATATGCAATATCTCTTTATTATATGCTAGAATATATATTAATACACATCTTGATGTCTTTTTTTGTGAAAATTTTTTTTTGAAGACTTAATTATAAAGCTCGACAAAAAGGTCGCTTACCGTACCGATAATATGGCGGACCTGAACGGGACCTGAAGGAGGACCTGAACGGGGTTTTAGAGTATTGAATCGATATATATAAGTAACATCTCTTTGTTTTCCGTTTGAATATATATAAATTCACATATGGTTGTAATTTTTTTGAAATATTATATATTTATTTAAATATAGCTCGCCAATAAGGTCGCTTACCGTAACAATAACATGGCGGACCTGAGCGGGACCTGATACTGATAGGCCTATTATAAGTTACCTGTGTTAGTCTTAGTAGTACATATGTATATGTAATTTCAACAAGAAATATGTAGAACTCTTGGCCATATATGTTTCCAGACTCAACGACGGGGACGTGGTTCTACACTGAGTCCATATAATTTTATTTACACAATAGATCTTGGAGACTGAATTAAGACAAACAATTTTTTCTTACTTTTATTTTTGATACACCTGCATATTGTTTTTACTAGTAATGAATTGATAATAATTATTACATCTACATTAAGCCTACTTAACACAATAAAAATAAAGTCCAATGGTAATCAAATACTTTATTTCTAAAAATTAATTACAAAAACAGCAATTTACTAAATACTTACCATGCATATTGTTATGAAAATGTTGTACAGCTATACCAAGAAGCACTAAGAATAAATGCAAGAAAAATGTTTAACATCCGAGTATCTATACGCAACAAGGCGAACTGCAAATGGAAACATTTATTAGCTAAAAAGCACTAGACTAATTACATATATATTTTTTACATGAAAATGTGTACTATGAAAAAAAATGTTAAACATCCGAGTATCTATACGCAACAAGGCGAACTGCAGATGGAAACATTTATAGGTTAAAAAGCACTAAGACTAATTACATATCTGTTTGACATGAAAATGTGTACTATGAAAATAAAATGTTTAACATCCGAGTATCTATACGCAACAAGGCGAACTGCAGATGGAAACATTAGTAGTTAGAAAGCACTATAAATTAAATGTATATTTGTCATCAAAATGTGTAGTCTGCAAAAATTAGAAAAAACATCCTGGATGTTTGTACTGAATGGTGAACCTACTAATATCAACTAATATCAACTAACAGTGTTTATCGCAAAACCAAGTGTCTCCTGCAGATAATTTTACACAGTTTTTGTGTTTCCAAACATTACAGACTTTTTTGCCTTTAATCCATTCACATCCTACCATATCTTCCCAGCAATCTGGTTTTCCACAAGAACAATTAAATTCTATTTTAACAGATTTAATTTTGGAACTACCACAAGTCTTACTTTGAGTTTTTGGAAATGGTGAAAATGATCTTTTTTCTAAACAGCTAACCAAATGAGGTCGAAGATACTGGGGACAGAACTCTATTTTCTTAGACCCTGTGAATGTATTAAAACAAAATTCTACCAAAAATGCTATAGCAAATAGACCACAATCAAAGCTGTTACTTTGTTGTTGAACTTCCACTGATACTGATCACGTTTCCAATCATCAATATGTTTACCTTGAATCAAAAAAGCTTCCCCCCCTGAAGGTTTAACTGCAGGTGTACTAATAATTTTAGATGTGTCATTTTCCTGTAATATGTCTATAATTTCACTAATAGGTAATTCTTGATGTCTAATAAATAATGGTTCTAAACCACCTCCATGTTGACCCCTTTCAGACTCTACACTATCCCTAACCTTAACACTGTTGGACTGTTTCACTTTCTTAACACTATCTCTAACCTTAATACTGTCAGACTGTTTGTCTTTCTTAACACTATCTCTAACCTTAATACTGTCAGACTGTTTGTCTTTCTTAACACTATCTCTAACCTTAATACTGTCAGACTGTTTGTCTTTCTTAAAAATATCCCTAACCTTAACACTGTCAGACTGTTTGTCTTTCTTAACAATATCTCTAACCTTAATACTGTCAGACTGTTTGTCTTTCTTAACAATATCTCTAACCTTAATACTGTCAGACTGTTTGTCTTTCTTAACAATATCTCTAACCTTAATACTGTCAGACTGTTTGTCTTTCTTAACACTATCTCTAACCTTAATACTGTCAGACTGTTTGTCTTTCTTAAAAATATCCCTAACCTTAACACTGTCAGACTGTTTGTCTTTCTTAACACTATCTCTAACCTTAATACTGTCAGACTGTTTGTCTTTCTTAACAATATCTCTAACCTTAATACTGTCAGACTGTTTGTCTTTCTTAACAATATCTCTAACCTTAATACTGTCAGACTGTTTGTCTTTCTTAACAATATCTCTAACCTTAATACTGTCAGACTGTTTGTCTTTCTTAACAATATCTCTAACCTTAATACTGTCAGACTGTTTGTCTTTCTTAAAAATATCCCTAACCTTAACACTGTCAGACTGTTTGTCTTTCTTAACACTATCTCTAACCTTAATACTGTCAGACTGTTTGTCTTTCTTAAAAATATCCCTAACCTTAACACTGTTGGACTGTTTAACTTTCTTAACACTATCTCTAACCTTAATACTGTCAGACTGTTTTGATACATATTTCACACACAATTTGATGGAATTGACCACTGTCCTAACTCCCGACATGCTGAAATGCACGCCATCCCTGCCAAAAAGTGACCTATCTAGACAACCATTTGTCATGAAGTATCCATGGCCAATAAAGAAAAGCTGAGGGAGCAAAGAGGATACTGAGGAAAGACCTGTGTTTACAGACTTGGCTTCTTCGTTAAATGACCTGATGTAGGAATCTTTCACTATCATGTTAGTGAATCTGTTATCACCTCTTGGTGGTATACCTGAAATGACTATTTTCAGTGTTGGATGGATACCCCACAATTTCTCAACCAGAGCCTGATACTTTGATAATGTAACTTCATCACTTTCCCTCTTAGCTATCTCATCAAAACCCAAGTGAAGAACTAGAATGCTATAATTTGAAACTATGTTTCTCAACTGAAGCCATGCCTTCTCAAATGTTAATCCACTCTTGGAAATTATATGCATCTGATCATTAGCATCAATATGCTGGTAAAAATATCTAGCCTGAGAATTGCCTAATACTAATGTACTGGCCATCATGAAATACAAAACTAGAAAAAAATTCTAAGTTAGGAGCAAAAATAAAATCTATTTGAAAAAAAATCTACAGCACTACTCTTAATTATAGAATTTCTGAAAAATGAGCATAAAAAAGGATATAAAAAGGAAAGAAAAATTTATCTTAATTTCTACACATACAGACCATAGCACTAGTAATGCAGATTATGACTGGATAACAGACTGGATAATTAGAACCCTGATGACTGCTAATGATGAACACTTGTTAAATGTAACCAATCAAAAGTTGTCTGTGACAATGATAACCAATCCTTACTTGGTCCAAACTATTATAAAATGTACTCCATTTCAAATTTTATTCACTGTTTCCTTTTTCCTTGGAATACTACACATTATACTAAGATCATGGCTAAGCTTGCAGTCTTTGGTAGCAGCTATGTCACTCGCCTTGAACGATATTGTCATGGTGACCTTAAGGTAATATATGTAACATGTCTGGATATATGTAGAGTACCAGTTGTATTTTTAATCAATTTAATTATGTTACATGTAGATCAATATTTCCAATGTTGCTTTAATCAATTTAAATTCAGTTATATGTAGATCAATATCTGCAATATTTTTTTTATCAATTTTGATTCAGTTATCAATATTTTACATGGTATGTTTTTTGTAATATTAGTTTAAAATGTCTTTAATTCTTTATGTAGGTCCCTGGTACTGTTCGATTCTTCGGCAAGGGTGGTATGCGTTTGGATTCGATTCCAAGTCATCTTCTACAAGATCTCATAGAGTACAGACCCGACGTTGTTGTAGTTCAGCTTGGAGGTAACGACATTTCTGCTACTTCATCCCCCAACGAGATCTTTCAGCGACTCCAGACACTTCAGACAGACCTACTTCGAGCCGGCATACAGAAGATTTACTTCGCAGAGATTCTCCGACGAGGAAACTTCACCAAGTCCCCAGGCCTGACACAGACATCTTTCAACAAGCAACGGAACAAGATCAACCGATTGACACAGACGAAGCTCAACTTTATCAGGATCCATGTGAAGTTCCCCGACCACTACCTCCACGACCTTGTACATCTTAATGACACCGGACTCCAGACACAGTTCCTTTCAGTGCGTAGGCCAATGTTTTTGTGATGTATGTGTACATATTGACATTTTACTTCTGTAATGTACTTTTTGAACATTATCTGTAAATACCGTGCAAAATGTTTTGATGAATTAGATATGTGAATGTGAAATGTACAAATGTACCATGTAAAATAATTGTGTATTGATAAATAATAAATTAATGATGTATTTTATATCTATGCATGTATTATGTGAACTGATGTGTATGTAAATAATGTTTATATATATATATTCTAATAAATAAATGATTTAATTCACTCTGTGTCCTATCGTATTTTATTTTTTGACTATAAATATTAGGTTAGCATTACTTGCTATTAGCTAACAAGAGTCAATCACCTTTACATTGATATATCTGTATACATGTATGTGTATATACATAAATTAATTCAGTTTTTTACTAAAAAAAATGAGAAATTACTGAAAACTTCACTCATGTCCATTCAGTTCATGTTGTCTTCAGGTCCACCATATCGGCATTAACTATACAGTAAGCGACTCTTTTCTACAAGCTTTGAAATTAAGAGTTTTTTTTTACTCATAAATAGCATTAATATAGTTTATTAGTGAATAATATTGGATAAAACAAAGATATATTGCTTCCATACACGAATTAATACTCTAAAACCCCGTTCAGGTCCTCCTTCAGGTCCCGTTCAGGTCCGCCATATTATCGGTACGGTAAGCGACCTTTTTGTCGAGCTTTATAATTAAGTCTTCAAAAAAAAATTTTCACAAAAAAAGACATCAAGATGTGTATTAATATATATTCTAGCATATAATAAAGAGATATTGCATATAAATATGCATTTAATACTCTAAAACCCCGTTCAGGTCCTCCTTCAGGTCCCGTTCAGGTCCATTCAGGTCTTTAGTATGACTCCATTTTGACCCCTTTTGGCCCCACCCCTCTGGCCCCTGGGGGTCGGCCAGGACCAATATGGATATGATGTTAAAATGCTATCTCAGACTAATAATTCTAACCCAGTTTGACTAATTTCCTATGAAAAATAGGCAAATAATGTTCATAAATGTGTTTTTTCCTATATAAACTAAAGTAAACTTGACCCCCTCCCCAGAGGGAAACATGGGACCCCAGGGCCATGAAATTCACAATTTTTGTAAAGGACTTTAAGACCTTTCAATCTATGCAGAGTATTTGATTCTACCAGTTCCAGAATTTCAGAAGAAGATTTTTGAAGTTTTAGCCTATTTGACCCGTTTTGGCCCCGCCCCTAAGGCCCCTTGGGATCAGTCATAGAAAATTTGGTAATAAGATTCAATGGTCATCACATAGGGATAATTCTGACTACAATTGACTAATTTCCTATTATAATGACTAAATAATGCTCAAAAATGTCTTTTCCCTTTATAAACTACAGTAAACTTACCCCCCTCCCCAGGGGGAAACCTGAGACCCAAGGGTCATATAATTCACAATTTTCATAAAACACCATAAGACCTGCCTTTTTTATGACGAGTATTTGATTCTACCATTTCCAGTATTTAAGAAGAAGATTTTTAAAGTTTTAGCCTATTTGCCCCTTTTGGCCCCGCCCCTGTGCCCTGAGGGGGTTGACCAGGACCAATATAGATATAATATTTAAATGTTATCTCAGGCTAATAATTCTAAACAAGTTTGACTCATTTCCTATGAAAATTGAGCAAAAAATGCTCATAAATGTGTTTTCCCTATATAAACTATAGTAAACTTGACCCCCTCCCCAGGGGGAAAACGTGATGGGTCATATAATTCACAATTTTCATAAAACACCTTAAGACCTGTCCATCTAAGAAGAGTATTTGGTTCTACCATTTCCAGTATTTAAGAAGAAAATTTTTAAAGTTTTAGCCTATTTGCCCCTTTTGGCCCCGCCCCTCTGCCCGAGGGGGTTGACCAGGACCAATATAGATATGATATTAAAATGTTATCTCAGGCTAATAATTCTAAACAAGTTCGACTCATTTCCTATGAAAATTGAGCAAAATATGCTCATAAATGTGTTTTCCCTAGTAAACTTGACCCCCTCCCCAGGGGGAAACGTGAGACCCCAGGGTCATATAATTCACAATTTTTGTAAAGGACCTCAAACCTTTCCATCTATGAGTATGTGATTCTACCATTTCCAGGATTTCAGAAGAAGTTTTTGTAGTTATAGCCTATTTGACCCCTTTTGACCCCACCCCTAAGGCCCCTGGGGGTCAGTTATGGAAAATTGGTTAATAGGATTCAATGGCCATCTCATACGGATAATTCTGACAATATTTGACTCATTTCCTATTACAAATGATCAAATAATACTCAAAAATGTGTTTTCCCTATATAAACTATAGTAAACTTAACCCCCTCCCCAGGGGGAAACCTGAGACCCCAGGGTCATATAATTCACAATTTTTGTAAAGGACCTCAAGACCTTTCCATCTACGAAGAGTATGTGATTCTACCATTTCCAGGATTTCAGAAGAAGATTTTTGAAGTTATAGCCTATTTGACCCCTTTTGACCCCGCCCCTAAGGCCCCTGGGGGTCAGTTATGGAAAATTGGTTAATAGGATTCAATGGCCATCTCATACGGATAATTCTGACAATATTTGACTCATTTCCTATTACAAATGATCAAATAATACTCAAAAATGTGTTTTCCCTATATAAACTATAGTAAACTTAACCCCCTCCCCAGGGGGAAACCTGAGACCCCAGGGTCATATAATTCACAATTTTTGTAAAGGACCTTAGGACCTTTCTATCTATGAAGAGTATTTAATTCCATCACATCTGTGAGTGGAGAAGAAGATTTTTGAAATTTTAGTCAATTTTACCCCTTTTAGCCCCTCCCATAGCTCCCTGGGGGGTGGGGACCATATAATTCACAATTTTGATTGGCCTTATGCCTTAGAAGGTTTGTGCAAAATTTCATTGAAATTGCTTCAGCAGTTTTGGAGAAGAAGTTGAAAATGTAAATTGTTTACGGACATACGACGGACGACGCACGACGGACGACGACGGACAAAAGGCGATTAGAATAGGTCACTTGAGACTTCGTCTCAGGTGACCTAAAAAGCCTAATAATATAGGCAGGTTTAGCGGACTAACTGCTATCTGGAGATAATGCTATATTAATTCATTATATTTGTAGAGAAAATGGTTGAACTTTGCCGTTTTTGTGGGAAGACGTTAAAAACAAGTATTCGCTCAGACATCATAAAATGTCCCATACAGGCAAGGGGAGGTATACATGGCCTCATTGCAACAAGGTTATGAATAGTCAGTCTCTGTATACCAGACATTTATATACGCATGGAGGTGGGAGTAAGAATTTTGCATGTGCAAAATGTGGTACTGCCTTTTTTTACTAACCATGAACTTAAACGACACGAGAGGAGAGGTTGTTTTCCAACAAATGTAAGGTATGCGAAAAGTCCTTTGAGACCAAAGACCAACTAAAGGATCATATTGGGACCCATGACACGAGAAATGCAGCATGTCATGTACGCAATATTTGCTTTAAAACTTTGAAGTTCAGAAACAGTTTGAATAGACACCGGTTGATACACAGGGAGGAGGAGCACATATGCAATGAATGTGATAAAATGTTCAAGTCCCGACGTAGTCTCCGGGATCACATAACATGTTTACATTCGGAAAAAAAACATTTCAATGTGACAAATGTCAAAGGTCAAAAGAATGTCAAAAAATGTCAAATGTCAAAAGAAAACATACTTATGCTGAGTAATTTGTTTGATTTTTTCATGGTTGAACAGTATCGTTTTATGTTTTCAAAACAAAATTTAAAGGCCTACTACCTTTGCGCAACAAAAGTTTTAATTTTCTTAGAAACCATAATAATATACGAAAATGTATATCAATGGTCTAAGAGGATGTTATAACACCGACCAAATGCTAAGATTCATGTCGCTTTTAGCTGTCTGGCGCAGTGATAATCAACCGACGCGCGGTAATTAGGACGACGACGGGAAACATAAAACGACCCGTGTTATGAAAATTAGCATCGGGTTTATTAAAATTAAATTGTTAAGAATGTGATGGTAAGTGTAATATTAACGGTAAGTTAACAACTTTGTGACTCTATAAAATTATCAAGTAGGTTTTACATTCCTATTCAAAAAATTAAAAGTCGTTTCGGAAGAGTAGTGTCCCTTTAAAGTCTATTGGTTAACAACTTCAATGTATAAAAATTCCAAAGATGGAGTTACATCACCAAACAAATCCATGATACCTTTTGTAAATCTATGTTAAACAATCGGAAAACATGGCGGTAATTACGACGAAGAAACATGAGACGACCTGCGTTATGGAAATTAACATTTGCATGTCCCAAATTGTTCGTGATGTGATGCTATAGGGAAAGATTAAAATAAGTAACTTACGTTTGGAACTCTACAAAATTATCAAACTTTTTTTACTAGTACAAATGTACATGGCTACACTTTTCCTGTTTATAGACAATACTTATTTTCCTTTAAAGGCCCACTACCTTTCCGAAACGGCTTTTAATTTTTAGCCCACCATCATCAGATGGTGGGCTATTCAAATCGCTTTTTGTCCGTGGTCCGTCCGTCCTTCCGTCCGTCCTTCCGTCCGTCCGTCCGTTAACAATTCTTGTTATCGCTATTTCTCAGAAAGCACTGAAGGGATCTTTCTCAAATTTCATATGTAGGTTCCCCTAGGGCCCTAGTTGTGCATATTGCATTTTGGGACCAATCGGTTAACAAGATGGCCGCCAGGCAGCCATCTTGGATTTTGATACTTAAAGTTTGTTATCGCTATTTCTCAGAAAGTACTGAAGGGATCTTTCTCAAATTTCATATGTAGGTTCCCCTAGGGCCCTAGTTGTGCATATTGCATTTTGGGACCAATCGGTCAACAAGATGGCCGCCAGGCAGCCATCTTGGATTTTGATACTTAAAGTTTGTTATCGCTATTTCTCAGAAAGTACTGAAGGGATCTTTCTCAAATTTCATATGTAGGTTCCCCTAGGGCCCTAGTTGTGCATATTGCATTTTGGGACCAATCGGTTAACAAGATGGCCGCCAGGCAGCCATCTTGGATTTTAATACTTAAAGTTTGTTATCGCTATTTCTCAGAAAGTACTAAAGGGATCTTTCTCAAATTTCATATGTAGGTTCCCCTAGGGCCCTAGTTGTGCATATTGCATTTTGGGACCAATCGGTTAACAAGATGGCCGCCAGGCAGCCATCTTGGATTTTAATACTTAAAGTTTGTTATCGCTATTTCTCAGAAAGTACTGAAGGGATCTTTCTCAAATTTCATATGTAGGTTTCCCCTAGGGCCCTAGTTGTGCATAATGCGTTTTTGGATCGATCGGTCAACAAAATGGCCACCAGGCAGCCATCTTGGATTTTGATAGTTAAAGATTAATATCGCTATTTCTCACAAAGTACTGAAGGGATCTTTCTCATATTTCATATGTAGGTTTCCCTAGGGCTCTTGTTGTGCATAATGCGTTTTTGGATCGATCGGTCAACAAAATGGCCGCCAGGCTGCCATCTTGGAATTTGATAGTTAAAGTTTGTTATCGCTATTTCTCACAAAGTACTGAAGGGATCTTTCTCATATTTCATATGTAGGTTTCCCTAGGGCTCTTGTTGTGCATAATGCGTTTTTGGATCGATCGGTCAACAAAATGGCCGCCAGGCTGCCATCTTGGAATTTGATAGTTAAAGTTTGTTATCACTATTTCTCAGAAAGTATTGAATGAATCTGTCTCAAATTTCATATATAGGTTCCTCTATGGCCCTAGTTGTGCATATTTCGATTTGGGACCGATCGATTTACAAGATGGCCGCCAAGGAGCCATCTTGGATTTTGATAGTTGAAGTTTGTTACTGCTATTTCTCAGAAAGTACTGAAGCGATCTGTCTCAAATTTTATATGTAGTATGTTTGCAAAAGTTTGAAAAGCAGAGAAAAGATCCCTCTTTCCATTGTCAGACATAGATCATTCTTTGGTGGGCGCCAAGATCCCTCTGGGATCTCTTGTTAAAATGGGAATGTAAAACAAGATCGATAATTTTGTAGAGTCTTAAAACTTATTAACTTACCATTAATACTACATTTATCATCACCTTCTGAACGATTTGATTAAAATAAATAAAATGTTGTTTTTTTTCATAACGCGGGTCGTCTTATGTTTCCCGCCGTCGTCGTAAATACCGCGCGGTAGTTGACTATCACTGCGCCAGACGGCAAAACAGCGAATTGATTCTCCACTGTTTTCATATATTACGCAGGAAATCTTGCATATGTTTGGTGTCGTAACCTTATTTTAGGTCATCGGCATGCATTTTCTGATGTTATTAATGTTTTTTAAGAAACCTTATATTTTGCTCCGGAAAGGTAGTGGGCCTTTAAATAGAGTAATATTAAGCAAACAATTTGAACCTAAAATATAAGAATTCATAGTGATACGAATATCTAGAATTACAAGAACAATTTATCCCATACATATGCATGCTTCACAATGGAAAAACCATGTCCATAGCAGTTGGTTATCGTTAACGTTTTTGTTTGCACCTATGACACCTCTCATTAGCCATTTCCAACCTATCTTCACTCTGATTGGCTTGAAACTTTGGGCTACTTTTACAGCGCATTTTCTTTTAAAATTCATTCATAAAAGGTATTTACTTTTTTTTAAAGTATAAGCAATATAATATCGCTAAGATATTTTGATACAATATATATAATGGTTGGCATATCTGAATGTGACCAGAAACAACTGATCATCACAGTATAAAGATCTATAAACAGGTCGATACGTTTTGATATTTCTGTTGTCCTCATTACTAAGTAGAGTTACATATGTATATGGGCTATATGTTAGATTTTAAACACTCGAATGGACGACTTCTGGACACTTTCATTGTGAAATATCTCCAGATAGTAGTTTGCAATGAGTCCAGACTCTACTACAACCGTGCTGTAAAATACGTTTATACCACAACCGGGTCACCAAGATTGGATTTCGGAATCGTGGTAGGTATAACGTACAAAGTGATTCATCAAGAAAGCATTTCAGATAATTGACAAATAGGAAGAGTTGAATGTGTCAGAAAAAACATTTATTACGAAGAAAACCTTAATTTCTGTTGATATCGACAAACGATTATACTACAACCTAGCCACGGCTTTGTTATGTGCACCAGGTAATCTAAGAAATCAGACATTATACAAAAGATATTTTATAATACGTAGGTTCTATATAATTGTCTGGGTTCCGTGAGCGTTGTCTTTTTAACACCGGTAGCTGTTATTTGTGGTTAATATGGCGAACTTACCGGCGAAGCGGATCAATATGGCTGCCGTTTTATAAAAAATGGAGTATACAACAACCTATCGATGACGTAGATTGGCACCCCTGAATACAGTCATGCCGCCTGAGGCTGTATTGCGTGGCTACCTATGCAATAAAGCCTCGTGACGTCACGGCGTCAACAAAAATTATATTTCTTCGGTAAATTTTTAACATTTTTTTCACAATCTTGACTGGTTTTACTATAAAAGATGCAAACAACGGAATTTTTGTATTAAATATCACGTAATTTTTCATGTATGAAAAATGTTTTTTCAGCCGTGGATTTCTTCGAATTTATTTCAAAATGGTGAGATATTATAGTTCTAAAATTGCAATAAAACGTCGAGGTATGAAAGAAAAAAACTCTTTCATAAGTGGATATGAAGGATAGGGACATTCTATCCTCGGGATCACAAAATGTTGCAAAACCCTCGGCAAGCCTCGGGTTTTACTACACTTTGTGACCCTCGGGTAGAATATCCCTATCCTTCATATCCACATATGAAAGAGTCTTATAGTATACGTCTATGGGGTATGGCTACTGGCAATGCAATAGAGGTATTAAACTTTGTAGCTGTCCTTGAATTATATTGTTACACAAAGCAGTGCTGACAAATTGTATGCATGATATTAATGATACTTATTGTAAGTTGAAAATGATGAAAAACTTACAAGTCGTGGTCCTTGATTCAAAGTTCAGGACAAGGAAATGAGTGTAAACTTTATAGACTTGTAAAATCAACACATTTTTTTTTTCTAAATCCATCATTGCAGTTAAAATATACATGGTATATAAAACAATCCTTTCAAGAGTTATATATTATTTATTTATCTTATAAAAATGTACATATATTACAATATCCTACAGTCAAATGCCACATATAAATGTCAATACACTTTCTAACTGTTTAAAAGTTTTGTAAAATGCATGGATATATCCTATGTATCTTGATGATGATATTTTAATAAAAGAATAATAAAACAATAATTGACAGTTAACTGAGATATCAAAGTTTGAGAGCTTTGTCACAAATATTTTTTAAATCTATTCTAGTTCACAGATCACGGAAAAAATGTTTACTGAAAAATCACCTAGAAGTTCCTATAACGACTGGGAAAGCAGTCTTAAAAAGATTTTATATTCTTGTATATCCTTAGTACTCTAGGCTCTAGATCTCACCTAAAAATTTAGTAAATCAGAATATGCTCATGTAGCAAGACCAACATTTTGTATATAAAAGTAGCATGATCTAAGTTTGTTCATTAATCTATGTCTTTTGATAAAAAAGGCTACATAAAAGAAATAGCAAAGGTTATGTCATTCTATTAATACAATGGCCTATTTCAGAAAATTTCTGATGAACAATATGCTAACATGATCTAATGACTTTCAAAAATATATGATAAATAACTATATTGAAATAATTTTCTACAATATTCAGTATTTAGCATGATTCAGAATGCATTGAGAGTTAAGTATAAGAATCAAATTAATAGTATTATTCATCCTTTTGTCACAACATTATAACATGGAGTATGATTTAGAATGTATGAAGGAGATTATTTTATCACAGTAGGAGCATAGATTACATATGTACAAAACAATACACATGGATACACATCAACAAAGAGCACTGACTCTGACAACGAAAACGTTCAGGTGTGACCATATGTACAAAACACAAAACAATACATCAAAACTAAACAATAATTTCACAAAATGTACAATTATTAACTAATTCACCCCTGGAATTTCATAATGGATTGATCTACTCTTTGATTTAGAAGAGCCTGAATGTGTTTTCAGGGGTAAATGAGTTCTAAACCAAAAAGGAAAAAAATCACTAACATTATTATCTTGTAAAAAAGGATCAGATCTCATCTCAACTGTAATACTGGTACACTAGATACAGTAAAATCAATTCTGGAAAACACAACCTCCAATAACCTGTTACACTGAATATGACCAGAGGAGAATGCTGCCTTGGCTAATTTTACAAAGTTATCTCCCCTACATATTGCTACCTACATACAGATGTATAGGTACTATCATGGCGTGGACAGGTTAACATGTGATATGTTAGGGAACATGGACATGTCATGTTAAAACAAATCTAATCTTTTATACAAATGATCTACCTTTGAGAATTTGTTAAAATAGGATGGTATACTTTCATCAAAGCAACAATTCATTCAGAAACTTTAATATTTAATGACAAAAATAGATATTATCACAACAAATGTTCTGCTTAACATTACAAAAAGTTCAACATTCATCTGAGAAATCAGAAAGGTCCAGTATAATGAGACAGATAGGTCTATACATAAACTACCTCACATATTATACAAGAACATTCATTTATGTGTTACAATAACATAATATTTAATATCATATTATAAATATCGTTTTGATTAGGAAAAAATAGCACAATTTGTTTAAACCATTTATTGAAAATGTTAGAAAAGACATCTTAACAACACACGTAACTCCTGTCTCTAAATATGGCAGCATCCAAGGAATTATTTTGTAATTTAGTCGATTCAATGACATACGATCTTGGTAAATCAAAGATAGACTGATCTAGGAACAATATACACACATAGTATTGATGATACTAATAAGGTAACTGTTAAAGGGACCATTTATACCAATGAATAAGCCTCATGAATAAGGCATATAGAAGATATAGAAGGAATAGCAGTTGCAAAATTGAAAAGTTAAAAATCAAACATACATGATACTTATTTCTCACATGACTGATGCACTAGTTTCTACTTTTCCTATATTTATAGCTACTTCTCTGTTTGTCATGACTAAGGTCAATACACCATCTGATATTTGACTATTGTCTACAGCATAAGAAAACTTAGTAACGATAGATTCCCCAGAAAATGCCACTAAAACCATTGTTAAATGTGTGAAACCTTGTTTCTATGTAAAACCAGGACCTTCTGAAACTGTGTCATATTATGTGCCACCTTGACCAGTGTCACAAAAAAGTTGTAACTACCTACTGAAACTCATCAATCTGTCTCAACAAGTCAACAGAAATTATTGATTAGAACACCTAAGATATACTTGTATGCCTATTCATTGTAACAGTTCCCACACATCAGTAACTGATTTGTTTAGGTTTAGTCATCTTTCTCAGGGTTGACTGTGCCATAAATGCATTAAACTTATCCACTATGCTATCGTAGCCTCCTTTCAGGGCTAAGTCATGAGCCGTCTCTCCTCGATCATTCTTCCGACTCATATCAGCATTACATCTACAAAATCAAAATGCCAACTTATTTCATATTTTTCCAAATCTTTATCTGTATAAGTGTATATTATATTGTTTAATGATAAAGATTATCAATAGTTCCTGGTTGAAGTCTTTGCTGTTAACTTTGACAATAAGGTAGCTTTTTGTTGAAACATGACTGGTTAGAAATGTTTTCCATTTTCATTTTAATGTTTTGTGTAATGCCAACATACTTACCCTAACAAAGCATCAATTGTCTTTAAACCAGACGGGCCAAGATTGACAGCTTCGTGAAGTGGTGTGTTTCCTTTCCTGAAATGTATCAAATGAATTCAATAAACATGTGGTACTCTTTGTTTTTATGTAAGACAATGTTAAGTTTATTAGTTTTCTTCAATTATAAGTTGAAATGAAACTTATTTTTTCAAATACCTATTGGAGATACTTTTTGATTAAAGTCACTTACATGGAAGACGGTCCCTTCTGATTGATGTCGACACCATTCTCCACCAGGATGGGAATACAGTCAATTCTCTTATTCTTCACTGCTACATATATGCATGGCAACCCATCCTTGTTAGTGCATGTGGCTTCTGCACCCTGTCAACACGTGTAGCAATATATTTAGTGGAATACTTCAAATACTGCTTTGAATTCTACCTAAAATCTCAATTCAAGTTCTAATGAAAATCCAATGTAAACAAAAAGACATTGTTATTGTAAGCAAAATGAAAAATGTAAAAATGAAAAAGTCAATATACATGTATAGATCAAAGCTGATGAAGGGCGACAACTCCATCATATTTACTCTTCCCTACCTCATCAATAAGCTGCTGCACCTCTGTTGGATCTCCTTCCCCAGATGTGCCCAATTCTCTCAACAGCTTCTGGTCCATAGCCTGTTAATACACAACACAACAAATTATAGACGGAATAAGTCACTTTCAAAGTAAAACACTTGACACAAACAGAACTTGTGAAGGCTTAAGATTTCATTAATGTCTAGCTCTATAGATCACTTTTTAGAGACATTTTCCCATTACTATCAACCTCATTGATATTTGACTAGTATGTGAAAATCCAAAAGATCCAATTTCCTGTATGGCACACTTACTGCAATTTTTGGACCTGGCTTCTTTTTGGGTCTTTTCTTTGTAGTTTTTGTTTTGACAGGTATCGTTGTATCATCACTTACTGATAAGGAAAGAAAAGAACATACATCACCAAGTGCGGTTCAATTCAAAATTATTATATTTTTTCTTGATAATCAGATTCGAGAATGTTGGATGTGCAGATGCAGTAAACTGCAAGAGAAAACCTATCATTACTGGGGAAAATATTATGGCCATCCTTGAAGCTTTTCAAAGTTGGTAAAGTACCAAAAGTCAGGATGATCGAGTAAAATTCAAAACTTACCATTCTTCATTTGCACCATTTGCATCAAACTAATTTACTTTCCCACAAAATGGCAGGTAATTGAATAATTTATAAAACACCTAATGTAAATATTCATGTTTTTCAAAACAGTCCTTCTGAAGTGAAAGCATTACCTTCATCATCACTGCGATAGGTGGACATGTTGGATCTTTCTGTATGCATGCTCAAATAGTCTCCTGTCATTCCAATCTTACGGCCTGTAAGTGGGTCCTTATTTCCTCGGATGGCAAAGGTCAAGGTCACACTTAACTCGTATCCATCCTCTTGGACTGTACTTGACAGCAGCTGTGTGATCATATGAATTCCATTATTAAGAGTTTCTCACTGGATAGAGTATTGCTCAATTTTCTGATAGTTTAATGAAACTCTCTCAAGACTGAAGTTCTGATTCTTCCTAAAATTTTACCCAAAAGCTCCTATTGTTCCAAGCTTATGACCTAGAAGTGAGTATTTCTTAAATTTCCTCATATGGCTAAGGTCAAGGTCACAACTCTCTCAAGACTAAAATTCTGAGTTCTGCCTATGAGTTGTCAGATAAAGTTGTTATAACTAGTCTCCACAAGTGTAACTATACCACAGATTTATTTCAAGTCACACAAAATTGTCCAACAAGTTACATGTATGTGAAAAAAACCAGAATTGATATTTTATCAAAGTATTGATTTAATGATACAGACCTTGCCCATCTTGGGTTCGCCGATCAGGGCCCTAAACTCTGCATCATTTTGTGCATGAGCTTTGAGGTGCTGACTGATGTGATCAACCTGCTTCCTCCAATAACCTAACAATAAGATATTGGTTATTTTTCATATGCAATATATTCCCTCTTTGTATATTACAGTGTTTATACCTCTGCTGCATGAATTTATTATGACATCATTATTTTGTGAAGAAATATATATATATATTATATATATTTATATTAACAAAGCTCAAACCAAATGTAGAGCTGTCATTGATATAAATTTTAATATATCGAAAGGAAAATATCACGATGTATCGATATATATCAAAACAATGGTGTTGTTAAGAAAAGGATGAAATCTGGAATGGTCGTTTTGTTTATAACATAATCGGTTTATGAATGAAAACAATGTATCTCACTCGGGAACTCTTGCTGAGTATTTTATATATAATTTGTGGTAATTGTGAAAAAATCTAAAGTTAACATGATCAAGAACCTTACAAAATATAAATTGCTGCCATTTAAAATTACAATGTTACTAGGTAATTGGCAAGTCATCAAATACAATTTCGGTCATTGTATCAATTTTGGAAAATAGTAATCGATTTCGTACCGGAAGATGAGAATCGTCAATACATCAATTGTGTTTGTAAAGATGACAGCTCTAACCAAATGGCATCTATTGAAGACTAACCAGAACCACCTCGAACTTTAAAACAATTCAGTTACTACAAAGATTTTGGTTTGTCCTTGTCTATGATTTACCGTCTTTTCAATTCTTTCCTTATCATTTGCACTAAACTACTTATCACTTAATTTAAACAAAGATGCAAAATTGTTCAGAAATGATCAATTATAAATTGGAACCCCTTCCACTGAAATTTAAGGTAGATCATACTCCCCTTCCTCTAACATATTGTAACACAGTGAAGAAATACCTTTGCCAGGACTGACTGAGGTCAAAAGAGGTCTTCGATCCCGCATTTGTTTCTCAAATGCAATCTTCTCCTCTTCCTGTTCCTTCTTCTTGCTGATTCCCTTCTCTGAGGGGTAGAAAAGGCCCACAGTCTGGGTGCTAGTTGATGTGGTAGGGCGTTTGGGGGGTGCTTCCACCGGGAAACTTACAGGAAGAAACTGTACAAAAGGGCAATCAAAATGTAGCTATACGTAATTACACCTTTTTGTGTTCTTACATTACTACAGTAAAAGATGAGAAGATCAATAGATGAAATTTGTATGCATGGTGAAGTTAAAAGTTGAATTATGGAAACATTTCAGATAAGAAAGAAGAAAAATTTTCTGAAGACAGGAATTTCTACACTTTTTATACTATATATCGTAAAATGTGTAATATGAATTGCTTTTTTATATACAACTTTATTTTGTCTAATAGAGTTTATAAAGTTAGTATTTTCATGTATTTTGTAAATTTAATTATAGAATTTTACTGGTACACATATTCAAACATAAAAGAGGAAACAAGAGGTCATGGGCCTTCACCACTTGAGTTCAGATACAGAATGCAACAAAGACATTTAAACACAATATATTGGCCCATCATCAGGTCTTTGAAGTCAGTCAGTGATTTTATAACTTTGACTTTTTAATCTATGAAGAGTATTTTGTTCCATCAAATCTTTGAATTCTGAAGAAGATGTTTTGAAATTTAAGTCAATTTGACCCTGTTTGGCCCCACCCTCTGGTCCCTGGGGGTCAATGCAGACCGATATGGATATGTTAAAATGCTATATCTCAGACTTATTATTATAACCAAGTTTGACTCATTTCCTATGAAATTTGAGCAAATAATGCTCATAAATGTGTTTTTCCTATATAAACTATATTAAATTTGACCCCCCCCCCACCCCAGGGGAAAATCTGGATTCTAGGGCCATGAAATTCACAATTTTTGTAAAGGGCCGTAAAACCTTTCAATCTATGAAGAGAATCTGGTTCCATCAAATCTGTGATGTCGGAAGATGATTTTTGAAATTTTAGCCATTTTGACCCCTAGTGGCCCTGCTCCTCTGCCCCTGGGGGTTGGCCAGGATTGTTATAGAAATGATGCTAAAATACTATCTTTGGCTAATAATTCTAACCAAGTTCGACTCATTCAGACATTTTCCTATGAAAATTGAACAAATAATGCTCATAAATGGTCCTTGGGGGTCGGTCAGGACCAATACGACTGTGATGTTAACATGCTATCTCAGACTAATAATTCTGACAAAGTTTGACTCATTTTCTATGAAAACTGAGCAAATGATGTTCATAAATGTGTTTTTCCTATATAAACTACAGTAAACTTAACCTCCTCCAAAGGGGTCATATAATTCATAAGTTTTGTAAAGGACGTTAAGACCTTTCTATCTATGAAGAGTTTTTGATTCTACCACATCTGTGAGTGGAGATGAAGATTTTTGAAATTTTTGTCAATTTTACACCTTTTGGTCCCTCCTACAGCCCCCTGGGGGTGGGGTTCATATAATTCACAATTTTTGATTGGCCTTATGCCTTCGAAAATGTGTGCAAAATTTCATTGAAATTGCTTCAGCGGTTTTGGAGAAGAAGACGGAAATGTAAATTGTTTACGGACATACAATGGACGACGACGGACAAAAGGCGATTAGAATAGGTTACTTGAGACTTCATCTCAGGTGACGTAGAAATAAATAAATTTACAGTTACAGTGTAGCTACATGGGAGGTAGAAAGTCAGTCATAATTTACCTAAGGGCTCCAGTATTTGTTTTACTGTAGAAATAGTAGGAATGAGAATTATAGGTAAAAGTCATTTATTTTGGAGCCCTGTGGTGATTTAGGTATCTTAAAAGATAAATCATGAACCACAGAAATGATCACTTACATTGTTAGGAACTGGAACATGTTTGGTATCGACCAAATGAGCACCGGGCAGTGGACCCTCACATACCACACAATGTGTGGTGTTAAATGGCACCATAGATTTACAGTAGCTACAAATATCCATCTGTAATTCAACCATACAATTCTTTACAGAGTGATTTGGACATAATACTCTGTAATGAAATTTACAGTATTGAAACCAATTAGGTTTAGCACTCAATACATTAAAAGAGAATAAGGGTTCTTGATTGGACCAAACATTCTACCTTTAAGTCACAAAATTTAGTTATTTTTGAAACATATTAAGTTATAAATAGCAATAATTAACTTGAAAATAATCAGTTTTCCATGTAACAATTTTTTTATCTTTCATATTGGAACTCTCATCTAAATCTAAATCTGCCTTTATATATTACAAACCTTGCGTCCAGTTCCATATGGAGAGAGAGCTTGCTGTGATGCCATCATATTGTTGTTGTATGATGAGTTATAGTAGGCAGGGTTTTGTTCTGATAATCGATCAGCATAGCCGTAAACATTCCTGTAATCAATGAAATTTAGTCCTATAGTTATCAAAATTTATAAACAAGAAATGCTTTTTCATTGTCCTTATTTCAAAATGAGATATTATAAGATCTATTATTTTCATATTGTTAGATAAAATCATCAGTTTTAACACGATATCAGTTTCAACATGACCATTTTCTTTAAAAATACATTTCTTCTTGCAAAAGAACTTAGAAGGTAGAAATGAAGGCAAACTGATTAAATTGACAAATGACAACGTGTTTTATGTTCAGAGAGTTGGCATGGAATGTTCTTTTTTTTTTTTTGGTAATATTGGAAAGGCCATTTTGACTGTGAACTTTTCTGCTCCAATGATTTTGAAAAGAATTTGTGTAAAATATACTTTTAGCATGGAAATATCCCCAAACTGTTAAATTTCCCTATCAAAACTGTGAAATCAAACCCGAACTGTAAAATAACATTTTTACAGACTAAACCATCTCTCCTCCTCTATAACTAAAGCTCTTAAAGATCTTGATTAAAGATGCTCCACCGCTGACAAATAGTATTTTTCCACTATCAAAAACATGAGCAAACGATTTAGTATTTTTCTTCGGTTATAAAAGTTACTTACTTTACACCTTTACCACCATTGAAAAGTTTGAGCTTCTAATTTTACTTTAAGTTAAAAATATAAAGAAATAATTAATTGCATCCCGAAAAAATTCTGTGTCACTATACCCTATATGGAATGAAATACTGATTGCGCATGTACCAAAGGCAAAATAAAATATTTCATTATAGCTTTTGTATTAGTTAGACATATATATACGATTGAATACCAATTATTGTTCAAATGATGAATGTCATTTATGCTCTGTCGGCGGTGGAGCATCTTTAAGCATTGTTGATTGAGATACATTGATACACTACACACATAATGACTAAAACACACACTATCATACATCTTTGTCCATCCTCTACCTACCTCATGTAGTCTGCCTGTTGTTGATGTCGAGGGTTTGGAGTTATAGTCTCCTGTTGGTGTCTGTCCCAGTAACGCTCATTACGGCTTAATTCATATGACTTTCCTGGCTACATGAAACATATGGAAAGTTTAAACTTCAAACTTGAAATAAAATATAAACAAGAGTTTACCATGATACTTTTATATTACTCATACTGATTTAAAAAAAAAATCAGGTCAAAGATGCTTCATCCATATATCGATCTTATAAGTTAATCTTAAACGTTCAAGCAGATTTAAAGCAGTCTTGTATCAATTTTTTTCAAAGACTGACATATTCATAGTGTAACATTACATGACCATGTTGTAAAACTTACAGCAGAAGATCCCTCTCCACGCCTTGAGTTCAGGAATCGTGGCTCAGACTGGGGCTTGTGTCTAGAGCTTCCAGTCACATGCATGTCTGTCAAACAAATCCAAAATACGATGTTACAGAATAAGATTTAACAGGCAAACACTGTGAACTACAAAACGTACAATTAATTTTGAATCAGTACATGTATATCTATTATCAGTACAATACCCGTTGATGCAACAGAGAGTAAGTTTACTAGAGCGGTGTGGAGATCAAGAAATGATATATTCATTATGCCTATAAAGATGTCTTTTTTTTTTTACTTTTCTCCTTTCTGTTAAAACTATAAAATAATAATCCTCCAAGAAGAATTGTCTAAAGTTAGTCCTTTATACTAACCTGACATTTTCTGTGTTGTATTCTTCATGGCTGCCACGTCAGTCCAGGCTGATTTACTTGACAACATCAGGTTCTTGGCAGCTCGCTTCACATTTAACTACAGGTAAACAAATATCATTGGCATAAATAAGACAGTTGGTTCATTTTGGTAGCTTGCACAGGATTGATTGATAGAAATATACCAAAATGGACCACCATGATTAAGACTCGGGTTTACTTGGGCCAATAAATATTGATACTTACTCTTTGTTGCTCTTTTTCAATTTCTTCCTGAAATTCTAGATCATCATCTTCTGGCATCATGGCAGGACCAGGGACATATTCTACTTCAAAAACTTTTGTACAGACATTACTTTCTCGCATACCATCTCTACAACATAAACATTATCAAAATATACTTTGATATTGGGAGATTTAAATCTATAGGAGACAACAAAAGACTTTAACTCACAACTTTAAACAACCAGTCAAAATTAAACATTATTTGTACAACTGACCTTGTCCCTTTTTAGATTTGAAGAATTGAACTCAAATAACTGATTACCAACCGATCAAACTTGACCATATTTTTTCCCTATATATCCTAATGGATACTTCAGATTTACAGGTTTAAAATAATTAAACATGACAAAAGAATCATATGCATAAATAAATTATTTCCTTTGAGAAATCATTAAATTACAGCATGATTATGAGACTACCAATTTCACTATTTACGACTTAAAATTCCCAAATTAATTATCAAATGGCCCCGAGGCCTGTTTTTTTCAAACTTAAGAATAGACCCTGCCTCCTGCAATTTTATTTTTTAACATATCAGCCTTAGAATCAAGCAGCAAGGTATACCTATAAGTGAACAAGTGAAGCTATATCTTAGTACTTCCACTTACTTTGACACTGCCACACATCGAACTGTCTGTTTTCCTGGAGGTAAAGTGAAGGGACCAACATATTGCATTGTACATCTGACAACTCCTGTTTTAGGAAAAGGGTCAGGTTTTGTCCCATTAATTGTGTAGTGGATGTCAACATCTTTAGAGTCTGAAAGTTGTAATATTAATGTTTTAAAAATCTTTATAAAGTAAAGAAATAATGGCTTATGCATCAGTCATACTAATAGCACAAAATATCATTGCATTATGGATGTATTTTTAGTTTTTATGTTATTTTATATTTTGGGAATTTTCACCAATTTTCTGTCTTTCATTGTAACAAATAAAATCTCTAAAAGGGTTAAGAAAAACTTGCAAATAGTTTACATATACAAAAGAAAATAATTCTCAGTGTCCATAAACAAGAAAAAATATAGAATACCATTTTCATACTGATTTACTTCAGGTCTATTTTCTTTTACTTGTAAAACTAATAAAAAAGTAAACAAAGGAAATTGGTTACCAGAATGGAGCTCTATCTTTGTGTTTGAGTCAATGGATGTTTTAGATCGACCATGCTGAGGAAGCCGTAAAGGAATAATGGTCGGCACAGCGATAGATCCTGCTGTCATTTTGCTTTATTGACTCTTGGTCAACGTCACACAAGCAACTGAAAATATATCATTCCGAATGAATACACAGTAGAACTGTTCTAGCTGTCTTGTTACATTGTGTATATATATGTTAAGATGTTCTAACTGTGGTTAAATTAGATAGAGCATACATAGGCTTTGACAGGTTATTTATGTATTAATTTTTTCAATATCTGTTTTTATGTACGAATACAGGGGGAGAGTAGTATATAGCATCAGCCAGGCTCGAACCCACGACTCCGGACATACTGGTCTGCCGATCTACAAGCTGAGCTAAAGGGACACTCCTCCTAGCGCGTAGCTAAAAGGCGACTGTATCACTTTGTACAATAAATACCTATTCCACTACTCCCCCATTCGTAAGTACATATTTGGGGGCACCTACATTGTAGGTTCTCTCTCGATCCAAGGAAGCCTCCAATACTTCCACTTTGAGTGATCTACAGCTCCATTGAAGCCTCCAATACTTCCACTTTGAGTGATCTACAGCTCCATTTAATGTAACAGGATGGGAGTAGTGTGCTGCTAGCCGGGCTCGAACCTGCAACCTCGGACTAACTGGTCGCAGTTCTTATGAGCTAAAGAGAATTCCCCCTTAGCGTGAGGCTAGAAGGCGACCGTATCACTATGTACAATTAAAACCTGCTACACAATGTATACATGGTAACTTTTCAAATGCTCAAAATTCCTTGCAATTAATCTTTGATCACTTTTTAACTACTAAGCTTCTTGCAGCTTCTGACAAACTGATCTAGTTGTGTCACAAATTAGTTGTTGGTCTTGAAATTGTAACGTCATGTTACCCAAATTGGCACGCTACCCAAAATGGCACACTTTTCGACAATATTGCTTCCGTTTTAATTCACTTTGGAAATTTTCTTTTAGCTGTTGCTATAATTATTCCCTGATCATCATGAAATACTTTAATGGTGATATTTCCACATGACCATAGCTAGGAGGGATTTTGTTCAGCTATAAACTTGAGAAAATACCTGAAATCAAGTGTTACGGTAAATATTGCCCCGTGCGATGACTCTAGTTTTCTACTTTTCGCTCAATAGTCTGCTCTAAAAAGTGTGGAAATGGTATAAACTATGTCTAGAACACAAATTTAATCAATTTAGTTGTCAGTTACTTGGTAGTTTCATAGTTCAGAGCTGTTTTATCCTCAGTAAATGTTGATTTTCTAGTATGGAAATTTTTCATCTGCGATAATGTGCGCATGCGAAATGAAACAAAGGTGCGCTCGAATAGCACTTATTCATCCAAGAGTTACTTCCCTTATGCCATTTATATGTTTATTTACAGTAAAACACAATCAAAGCTTACAAAGGCAAAATATGCTTAAATATTGTCGTAAAAATTATGTAAGTAAGGTAAGTGATAACCATAAAGATGAAATTTTACCTGCGTAATGACTACATTGATTTTGACGTAAATCATCCAAATAATGCATATGGAGAAAAGTGTTCAATGGCATTTATTGTTGATTTTTGTATTGTAGTTTCAATATAAGTCAAATTATATTTGAAATATCCCGATATTTTTCTATGCTCACTGTTTTTAACTGGGTGTGCCAATCTGGGTACGCGCACCTGGTTGATAGCAGGTGCGTTCCAGACCTGTATCCAAGGATGCTATTTATGGAAACACGTGCAGAAAGAATTCCTAACATGAACCAACAGACAGATGATAGGCTCTATTTGTAAGATTGATAAAAAAATTGGAATTATATTGCAATCTGACAAATAGATGCTTAAAAATAAGAAAAATGTGTGCCAATCTGGGTAACATGACGTTATATACTATTATGACACACATTATGCTTTTTGAAGAGTCACTTTGGTCGAGTTTGTCCTTGGAGATCCAATGTAATTATACGGCGAAGCTGTACACATGAACATAATGTTGTGATAACAAAAGCGTCAGTATCAGACTATGCTAGAACTTCTAGCATTATAGAAGGTGTCAAATTATGGTGACAAGATAGCCAACCCGCGAATCTGGCATGCAACAATAAACCGGTTCGGGTGGAAGTGGTTAATGCGTTTAAATCCACCCTTTTCCACAGATCGTACTGATATAAAAGAGATGTTGTAACATCAGCTTTACAGTCAAATCGGCCAATATTTTGTGCATTTAAGAAATGTAACTTACCCACCGCTGGACCTGTTCGGACACCTGTTTGTCGCAAATCTCACAAATGTTTGTAAACAATGACGGATCAGAGGGAGGTTCTAGTCAAGCGTCAAAAAGACCTGGATAATGTTTTGTTCACGATAGCAACGATACCTAAATGCAAATCTGTTACAGGCATTTTGATTGGTCAATTTTTTGAATTAGTTTTGGGCTCTAATTTTTAAATTGACCTTGTTAGGCTAGATGTTGAGTGCGTGATTTTGAAATAGAATGTCGGGTTTCCCACAACGGGTTGATTATTGCATATTGCATGAAGGGAGTCAAAAACAAGTGTGACGTCTAACTTTTTGTATCAACCTTTTTGTATTTTATGTTTTGGTTACGAATGTCGCATTTTCTAAATACCAGTTAAATGTGCTGATTTTCATGATTTTAAAAAATTACATTAAATAACATCAATCGGGAAAACTGGTCACATCAAACCATGATATACTGTTTAATTTTTTTGTTGATGCAAATATTTCATGTTTAAAAGGATACACTTAGAAGAAGTTAGCCAAGGGAAAATGCCTATAAAGCGAGGTCCAGCTGCCTGTCAACAAAAACAAAGACGGAATTTCCAATCTCTGTGTATATATATATATATGTGTTTCTGCTATAATAATTCGTTATCGCCAAGGATGTAACAGCCATTTGAACAGCCGTTTGCACGTGAAGCAACTATATTTTTCTATTTCTGTTAAGTGTTTATATCTTAAAGGCCCACTACCCAGCCGAAACGGGAATGTAAAACAAGATCGATAATTTTGTAGAGTCGCAAAAATTATTAACTAATCGTTAATACTACATCTATCATCACCTTCAGAACGATTTGATTAAAATAAATAAAATGTTTATTTTCATAACGCGGGTCGTATTATGTTTCCCGCCGTCGTCCTAAATACCGGTCGGTAGTTGACTATCACTGCGCCAGACGGCAAAACAGCGAATTGACTCTCCACTGTTTTCATATATAACGCAGGAAATCTTGCATATGTTTGGTGTCGTAACCTTATTTTATGTCATCAGTACGCATTTTCTGATGTTATTTATGTTTTTTAAGAAACCTTTATATTTTGCTCCGGAAAGGTAATGGGCCTTTAAATATCATTAGTCTATTTAATAAAATTTTCTTTTAGGAGGCCTTACGCTTTGAAAAGAACACTATTATAGTACAAATAGTAATTGTCGCATGGCCACATTTCTAGGGATTATTACGTTTCAGACAGAGTTCTCAATCTTCTAAGTTATGTTTCAGAGAAAATGACAGAAATAGTTGCATAAAACGAAGCGTAATTATCAATAAATGATGCATCTTTGGTATCACCAGTGAAAAATGAGGTAATCTTTCCCAAAACAAATGTTTTAGGTATTTATTCAATTTGGGTACAATGGCGTTACTGTTAATTTATTTTGTGTTCTCATTTTAATGAGATCTGTGCTTTTAAGGGGGTAATCAAATTTCAAACTGATTTTCTTATTGTTTTATTAATGAAATACCTTAAAGGATTTGTGCAGCCAAATTTTTTTTTTTTTTTTTGATAATACGTCAGGATATTGCTTTGGATGAATGAAAAATTAAGTCCCACCCAACGAATCGCCTAACTTTTAGCGCTATCGGTTGGTTTTGGTCGTGATTTACGGGTAGTGTCGACTACGGTTCAAAGATAATGAGCTAGGTGGTCACGTAGTCTTGTGATGTCAGAGTAGTCCGCGGCTACACAAGGTAAGCCTAGTACTATACATGTATACATCATATATACGTATACGTTAGATCTACAATTTGAGTTTTTAGAGTAAATGGTTATTCTAGCTTTATGATGTAGATATTTTCAGTTTCAAAACATTCCATTTACACCACTTCAAAACTTCAAACAAGCATATCTAACTTTAGATTAGATAATCAGTCCAATTTGATAGCCATTTCCAGCATAAACTGAAATTATCATTTTTGACTGCACAAATCCTTTAAAGATCTGATGATATTATTTACAAGAGATCCCAGAGGATTCTTGGTGCCCACCACAGAATGATCTATATGTCTGACAATGGAAAGAGGGATCTTTTCCCTGCTTTTCAAACTTTTTCAAACATCAGTGGCGTAGCTACCATTGACGCAAAAACGCAACTGCGTGCACACCAATTAATTCTCAAAAAAAAAAAATCAAAGTCATAACTACACGTAACCGAGACTAACATTATACATTTTAATTTGTTATCCGAATCACCTTTTATTTTGACGTTAAGGTTGACTTTTTCGGGAAAATGTTTCTGTTCCGTTTCCACGGTTTACAATTATACTTGCTAAAAGTTGGTGCGAGGTCGTGTCAGAAAATTGACGTTTCTACAATGTAAGTTGAAAACCCGATAGGAACAAGACGGTAGGTAACTACAAAGGAGTTAAATCCCAATGTAAACAAGATCTTTCAGATCTTAAGAATCATGCCATCAACAACGGCAACAGCAGAAAGAAGCTTTCTAGAGTGTTATGATTGTGGTTCTGTTACATGTGCACCACAACATGCCCATAGATGTGGATACCGTTATTGACATTTCCGATGGGCAAAAAAACAGGAGGATGTTATAACAATGAACTTTGATGTGTGACTAGGCTTCGTCGCTATCACAATAAAATAAGTGCACAAATAAAGAGTACATTTGTATATTCAATTTTCTTTGAACTTTTAACTATGCGTTTTCATGTGAAGAAATGATCCAATGAGAGTATCAGCACGTGCACTTACATGCATAAAGAAATTGACTATCTATTAAAACTCTGTTTTCTTACAAATTGTCAAAATTGCTCTAGGCCTACCATTTAATTGCAGTGTAGTAAGTCACCAAAGACACGGCCGTGTTTGGCAAAAATACAGTACTTGTTAGCATAAAGATACGACGACATTTACAGTTATAATTTCTTAATGTAGATAACTTTCAATCTGCAATATTAATTAATCTGTTTTCAATGTTATTTTTTTCGAAAAATTACCACGTAAAGAACGCTTTAAAATCATAAAAATTAAAAATTACATCGTAAAATTCATCTCAGTCATTCTAAATTGATTTTTTTCAGGGGGAGGGGGAGGGACCGGGGGAAGGACCCCCCCCCCCTCCCCTGACACATCCCCCACCCCCCCAAACCAAAATTGTATACAGATCTGTTACCAAATGCAATATGCAAAACTAGGGCCCTAAGGGAACCTACATATGAAATTTGAGACAGATCCGTTCAGTACTTTCTAAGATATAGCGGTAACAAACTCTAACTATCAAAATCAAAGATGACTGCCAGATGGCCACCGATTAGTCCCATAATGCAATCACAACAAGGGGGAACCTACATGTGAGAATGAGACCTTCAGTACTTTTTGAGAAATAGCGGTAACAAACTTTAATTATCTAAATTCATGATGGCCACCGGTTGGCCATCTTGTTGACCGATCAGTCCCAAAATGCATAATGCACAACTAGGGGCAAAGGGGAACCTATAGCTAGTTATGGATTTGAGGGAGATCTTTACAATACTTTCTGAGAAATATTGAATATTGGTAACAAATTTCAACTACCAAAATCCAAGATGGCGGCCGGTCGGTCATCTTGTTGACCGATCAGTCTCAAATTGCAATATGCACAACTAGGGCCCTAGGGGAACCAGCATATGGAATTTGAGAAAGAACGGTAACAAACTTTAACTATCAAAATTCAAGATGGCTGCCTGGCGACCATATTGTCCACCGATTAGTCCCCGTGAAAACGAAATATGCACAACTAGGGTCCTAGGGGAACCTACATATGAAGTTTGAGAAAGATCCCTTCAATACAATTTTCAAAGAAATAGCGATAACAAACTTTAACTATCAAAATCAAAGATTGCCGCCTGGTGGCCATCTTAGTTTTTGAACGATCGGTCCCAAAATGCAATATGCACAACTAACACGTAGGGCCTCAGGGGAACCTACATATGAAATTTGAAAAAGATCCCTTTAGAACTTTTTGAGAAATAGCGGTAACAAGTACTGTTAACGGACGGACGGACCACGAACGAAAGGCAATTTGACTAACCCACCATCTGATGATGGAAAATATAGCCTTCCTCGTTTACAAGACTAAAGGACGACAACTCTTACTCTCGGCACCGGACGCTGCATATCGCCCCGCGCCGCGATTAGTAATCCTTCATAGCCGATCGCTCGACCAATCAGAACAAAGTTAACAAAATTTCAAACATTCGGCGGACATTTCTATTTCAGCTTGGGTTTGTGATTGTTGACAAAATGGACGTAGAAGAAATTTTATCCCTAAAATATAATGAATTACAGAAACGTGCAAAATTACTTGGCATTAAAGCCAACATGAAGGTTTGTGATGACTTTACTACTGTATGATGGTACTGAAAACAAACTTTAGTATGATTTTTCACATTGTGAATGTGTGGCCGTCGTCATATTACGGTCATTTGTCATGTTTACGATTTTATTCCTTAGATGAATAAAATTTTTCATTTAGCTCAGTGATAAATCTACTCGTCCTACTTATACTATAGAAATTTAAAAAGTACTTAAACTTCTTGAGAACTTGTCACTATGTATCATTGTATCCTACTGTCTATACTGTTAGGTTTTTTTGCATCAATTTTCACATAAGATAATGGAGACTACAGCCGTAGCCAATGTGACATTGTCATCATGTAGTAAACTGTTCCGTTTTCATAAGTGTTTGTAGATGAGGTGACATTAATTTTACTTTAAGTTAAAAATATAAAAATATTAATTGCATCACGAAAAAATTCCATGTCACTATATCCTATGTGGAATGAAATACTGATTCAGTTATTGCGCTGCGCATGCACCAAAGGCAAATAAATTATTTTAATACATTTTTTGTGCTTATTAGACATATCTATACACGATAAAACACGAAATATTGTTCATATGATGGGTATCATTTATGCTCTGCGATGGAGCATCTTTAAAATATTTAAAAATATCCTATACCATTGGCCAGATTTGATTGTGTGCCCTGATAATAACTAGGTAAATATTGCTGACAGCAGAGCGATTTATAGAACATTTTTTATTTACCAGGGTACTCATGATCAGTGTTTTACAATGTTCATCCCTATAAAAGAAATTTCATTTTAAAAAGAAATAAATGGTCTACTTTGGACTAGCAGAACTATGTGATGACTTAATCATGCATAACTTAAATTGTTGCAATTTACGTCTATTCAGCTGCACATTACTTTTTAGATTGACAAGTTGAGGAATGCTGTTATAGAACACCTCTTGGATGAAAAGCAGACAGCAGATCCAATACAGGTAATGTTGGTACATAAGAATATCCTGAACTATAAAATATTTGATTTGAAGAACATAAGACTGATATGAGTGATAAGGAATTTCAGATGCAGTTAATTCCTTCCAGTGATAGGGAAGGCGATTCGTTTCTTTGCAACTATGTCTATATATAAAATTTAGATGGGACATTTGATCAGACAATGTGCCAAAACAACATTTTCCAGGGACATTGAGGACCATAACTTAAGCCAGTTGTTCTTGAATTTTCTTTCCAATTTAACCCTTGCAGATCTTGTCACATAACACATGTTACCGCTATTATCGCCTGATTTTCGTCAGTGTCAGTCGTTTCATTCTCAACGGATTTATCCTTGATAACTGTACATGTTCCATCATCGCTGTTGGATAGCTTAGACAACTCTGTGGGCTTTCTTAGACCCAAATCCGCTTGACACAATTTAATTATCTGTTTTGGGGGCATGATTCCGTTGATCGTTTGTTTGTTTACAGACTCATTCAGCAGACATGGTTTGTAATATGTGTCATGTAACCTCTAGATCTGTATACATTGGACAAGGGGGGGGGGGGAGGAGAACCAATCAAAAGCGACCTTTCAACAGCGTGTTTAGAAAATGAGTTCCATCTCAAAAACCATTTGTATCTTATTGATGATCAGTCAAATGTCTATGCGTCGAAAGGGCGCAAAGTATGTTTTTTGATGAGTCATTTATTCAACAAAAATTGGTGTATGGCGCAGGGCACGTGGCCTTCCCTATCACTGCCTACCAATACAAAGTTCTGGTATTTAAATCCAGTATGGAATGTAGTCTTTCATTTTTTATTCTACAGAAAAAGGATTTCAATAGTATAAACATAATAGTAATAAAACAGAAATTTCAAATTGGTTAATAATTTAACATAATGGCAAATTTAATTTACCAAAGTAATATTTGAAATGATAACTTGCAACTTTGAAAAAACTACATTAGACATTTATACAAGTGTATGTCAGCATAATTTATTTTTATTTCTTTTAACACTATATGGCAAAAACAAATAGCATGTCTTCATTATTTTTTCAGGAAACTGCAAGCAAGGAGGAGAATGAAGAAAAACCAAATGAGACACAAAATAATAAAAAAGGCCCAGGTCGCACAGTAAGGAGATGAAAATCTGATAAAAACTATAAAACATAAATATAAGAAGAGGTCTTTTTAATTTAAAAAGTTTTGAAACAATGATTGAAATGTAATCTGATTTAGATACCCTAGTATAAAATGCTAATTTTCATTTCATTTAATAGAGGACCTAACAACATCCCATTAGGGGTCATATTCTGATGCCCTTTATACTCACTGTAATTGAGTTCAATTGTACCTCTGCCATATGACTACATCTGAAAAGGCAATTTTTTCACAGTTTACATATCTATGTAGGTATTAGTGCTTAATGGGTGTAAATGACACGAAAATGATGCTAATTTGGACAAGCCAAGTTTCTTTTTATCCTAATCCAATGTTGGAAATTCTGTAACAGAAATTCTGTTTCTGATTCAGGGAACTCAATTACTGATATCAGAAATTCTTCCTAATTTCTGATATCAAAAATTCTATCTCGTACTATTGCAATGGAGATCATTCATTATTTGTGGAGTTGATATTTGAAATTCTTATATCAGAAATAGAATTCCTGATATTGGCAATATCGGAAATTAGAATGAAAAGTAACTTAATTTGCAATCTGATTAAAACACGGATCCTTATTATCACTACGTTTAAGATCTGACAACATTCCATTAGGGGTCATGATCACATCTGGTGACCTTTGGAAATGGCCAATCAAATTACTGCTGCCAGAATCATGACCGTGGACGAAATAGTTTGAAAAAGCTGTCAGAATTATTTTTGTGTACGCAGTCATCTCTCCCAAAGTGCACAACAAAGCTAAATATTTATTCTACAATGGGACGAAATGTCTCTTTCAATATTTATGTAACAAGATGTAGAAAATTCATTTGATCTGAATTCTGAAGTACAAGTGGATAAAGGTCATTCAAACATGGTATGTTGTCTGATCCTCTATTGAATGGAGTGCTGTAATATAAGGATATGTATTTTCAGATTGCTTAGCCTGCCATATGTGACTGCTCTCTAAGACTATTTAGTTCCTGTTAGGAAATTTAAGAGTTGTTTGATTTGTCAGGTTGAAAGTTCAATAGAAGATGTCCCTAACAGGATATTGTCAGATCCTCTAATATGAATTCAGAATAATGATCTGTAATCAGATTGCATTATAATTTCTTCCTCATGAATGCGCTTTTCAAAATCACATGCTAATTTTTCTGTTTATTTTTTGTAGAAAAAGGAGAAAGTGAAGAAGCAAAAAGCAGTAATTAGTATTCCCAGACCTTCCACACCAACTATAATGAAAGCTTTTAGGCCTGGTCACCTGGGTTCAGAACGACCCATTGGATTATCTCCCTTAGTCAGAAAAAGCCTCACTTCCACTAAACCAAACACTACACCTAAAGGAACTCCCAGACCCCTTGGTACACCAAAAGGAACCCCCAAACCTGTTACACCACAGATAGCCAAAGTGAAGTCTGCAACACCCAGGGTCATCACCCCTAAATCTGCAACACCCAAAGTTATTAGTCAGTCCAAAAAAAACCAAGCTATTCCACGTTTGTCAACACCCAACTCTGCAGTGAAGTCAGCCACACCAAATCAGGTATTGCAATGTAGTTTGATAAAAATATCTGTATAAAGGGAATGTAGCTCAGTAAGGAAATAAAAATCTGATACAGATAATCAGAACTACACTTCATGATCATGATAACATGATCAAATTCATGTATCTACCAGGGATAAAAATTGACTGAATTAATTCTTTCTCTGAAGCTTTATGAATGTGAGCCACTGAAACTGAGCCCTGTGTACCCGTACCACTGGGTATAGTAGGACCCTGAATGTATGTTACGCGCCAATACATGTCAAAAATTTGACAAACAATGCTTTGATATCTTGAAAATTCATATCTATGTTAACATCTTTCAGAAGAGAACTTCCCAGGAACCAAAAAAGAAGAGGAGTACTTTTGAGATTGTCCCTCTTCCTAATGAGCCCATGGAAACCCAAACCTCACGGAGAAGTACATTTGATAAGAAAACCCCAGAGGAAAGAAAGTCAGGAAGTCCAGGAGCGAAGGAGATGCTTGGTGCTCTTACAGAAAACATGGACAGTGCAGAGATGAAAGAAACGCTTCTAAATGCTCTGGATAAAAAAGTGCAAAAGAAAGGTAACATGTCATAATGCAAAACCATTTAAAATTTCCAAAATAAAGGAAAATTTGATTGACCTTCAGTAGTTATGAAACAAACCTTCTATCATTCATCAAACTTGATATATATTTGAACTTTTAATTGAAAGAACTGTACCTTTATCTGGTATTGTCTGTTTGTTATCCTCTTCTACGACTATAATCTCAGTTGAAACTGTTATCTGGCCATGACTGGGGTATTGGTCAGTCAACATCTACTAGACATTCAGCACAGCCAAAAGTCCCATTTCCATACAATACAAGTCGTAGTAAAGTTTTAAAATTTGTATTATTAAATGTTTTCTCTGTAGAATTTGTCTGTTTTCATGTCTAAACCATAAAGATGTTTTAAGCATTTATGTAACTATTTTTGGAGGTCATCTGACCCAAAGCGTCGGGATTATTGACCTACTGTCATCATGCACCGTCTGTTGTCGTGCACTGTCCGCCTGCATAAACTTTTCATTCAAACAACTTCTTCTCAAGAACCAGAAGGCTTAGGGTATTGATATTTGGTCTGTAGCATGCTGGGATGAATGGCTACCAAATTGTTCAAATCAGTGAGTGACCTTGATTTCATTCAAGATCACAGGGGTCAAATAGGCTTAAAATCTTTTGAACAACTTCTCGAGAATAACTAAGAGGCCAAGGGTACTGATATTAGGCTTGTAGCATGCTGGAATGAAGGGCTATCAAGTTTGTTCAAATGAATGACCTTGCTCTTCATTCAAGGTCATAGGGGTCAAATAGGCTAAACATTTTAAACGACTCCTTTTGAATAACTAAGAGACCTAGAGACCTGATATTTGGCCTGTGGCATGCTGGGACAAAGGGCTACCAAGTTTGCTCAAATGAATGATCCTAATTTTCATTCAAGGTCACTGGGGTCAAATAGGCTAAAATCTTTAAACAACTTCTTGTGTATAACTGAAAGGCCTAGAGACATGATGTTGGGCCGGTGACATGCTAGGATGAATTGCTACCAAGTTTGTTCAAATGAATGACCTTGACCTACATTCAAGGTCACAGGGGTCAAAAAAGCAAAAATCTTTAAAACAACTTCTTCTCAAGAACCTGAAGGCCCAGGCTACTGATTTTAGGTCTGTGGCATGCTGGGATGAAGGGCTGTCAAGTTTGTTAAAGTCACAGGGGTCAAATAGGCTTAAAATCTTTAAAACGACTTCTTGTAAATAATTAAGAGTCTTAAGACTGGATATTGGACTTGTGGCGTGGTGGGGACCATGGGACCTTCATTCATGGTCTAATTCATCAAGTACATTTTAATGTATATTAGAACCTGAACTTCTTCTATTAAAAGAGTCTTTGTATTGCCTCAATTGTTTGCCACTACTATATTCTTTGAGTGTTGTATTGTGCCAATAGTCAGATGACCATTAAGGCCCATGGACTTCTTGTTTGATTACGTAGGGGTATGAAAGAAATTTTGTTTGCAAACTGAATCCGCCAAAAAATTAATTTCATAACCCTATGAAGTTAAAAAATTAGTTGCAGTTTTCTAAATCAATATGCAATGTCGACGTCTCTATTGTGACATCATGATTACGTCAGATTTTCGTGCCATTCACAGATTTTTTCTTCATGGTATATAAAGGAAAAAAAATCTGCCAATCAGAGAGTTGGATTTAGTATGAAAACAAACAAAAATTAATTATTATCTCATAACTGTAGTATTCTTTGTTTTTCGTTATCTAAAAACATTATGTATCTTGTGACTGCAAATATTTGATTTCATAGTATCTGAAATGGACCCTAGCAGGAAAACAACTGGTATTCCAAGATTTGCAGCATTCTTGGCAGCTAGAAAAGAAGCTAAAGAGCAAAAGCCCTTGACTCCAGGCAAGTATTGTTTGATGGATTTACTATTAAATTCTAAATAAAGATTTTTATTATATACAAATTCAGTTAATATAAAAGGAAGGGTATCGCTTTGGGCGGTTTTACGACCACTCCATGATAAGCAAAATATTTTTCATGAAGATAGCTGCATATTGTATGCTATTGAGAAAATCCTATTTTTTCTGGGCTCATGATAATTTCATATTCACATTTTCATTGTTAAAGTCCTAATTATTTTTTATTAGTTTATGCCTTCAAATTTTCTGTTTGTGAAGTTCAGTTTAGAAAACTGATGGAAAATTCAAAAAGTAGGTCACAGTGACCTACAAAAACGTTTTTTAACATTAAAAACTTTTAAGTTTTTTGCTGAAAACAGAAATCAAGATGCAATCATCTTAAAGCAGGTTATGACAAAATCAAAAAACATAACTCTAAAGCTATGAAATGGTTTCAAATTGAATTGTGTTCATTTAGGTAACAAAGAAATTAACATATCAAATTTAGTCACCTTTTACTATCATGCAGTGGGGCAGCAGGCACAATTCTAGCATCATATGTTCAGTGAAGGTGTTGCTTTATATTAGCTCATAAACAAGCCTAAATAATTAAATAATGGTAAACCTGCTTTAAACATGGGGAAACATTGGATGCTTAGTGGACAGATGATACCATTAATTGAATATGACCTTATTTATGCACATGACTGCAGTGGGGCAGCAGGCACAATTCTAGCATCATATGTTCAGTGAAGGTGTTGCTTTATATTAGCTCATAAACAAGCCTAAATAATTAAATAATGGTAAACCTGCTTTAAACATGGGGAAACATTGGATGCTTAGTGGACAGATGATACCATTAATTGAATATGACCTTATTTATGCACATGACCTAGCCAATGTGATCCTAGGGTGTAATTATCCTAAGCAGGTCATGTCAAAATTCACATGTTATACTAAACATCAATCTCAAGCTATCAAATCTATATCCCTCCTTTGCTAAAAATAGGAAATTATTTCTCTCTTTAAAATTGCAAGGTTGGTCTTTTCCTCCAACACCAAAACCTAGTGTGTCCTTGAATCAAGTTCTACATAGGTGTAATTATAAATGAACAAAAAAATTGCCAGATTACATTGTAATACCGAATATTTGCTCCCAATGATGAAAAACACCTGAACATGACCTTGTCAAACAATGTTATTACACATGAGATGTTCTTCAAACAGGGAGTAAGAAGTGGACAAAGATTCACAAGAAAGAGTTTGACAAAATGGAGTCAATTGATGTGTACCTCAACAAGAAAAGAAAGCGACAAGATGACTTTGCAAACTCTGCTAAAAAAACAAAGATTTTGCTGGAAGAGACGAAAGCAGCTATCAGTAAACTGAAGAGTCACAAGACTCCAAATGCATTTAAAGTAAGTAGGGTAAGTACCTGTCTGATTTCATAAGTAGCTAAAAATATATCATTTACAACTTTTGTATGAACAGTTACGAGAAGCCTCAGGTGAATGCTGGGTCCCAGAAGTATGCCATAGAAAGTAAAATGAATAGACATCATCTGAATGGCAACAAACTTGCTAACTTTGACTTTCTAAATGTATATTTTCAAGCAGGTTTATTTTTTTGTGTTTTATGTGATAAAATCCTAAATTCAATCACCCATGAAAATATATTTGAACTCCTTTAATTATATGGTTGGAACAATTCATTTCCAACTACAGGGGTTAGTTAGTTTGTGTCCATTTGTTATGATAGATTTGAAACTTATTGTCAATTTGTTATGATAGATTGAAGTAAAAATTGACATTGTTTTTTAAAACGTTATGGTATTATGAACCCTAAGCCTTTGTGTATAGTGTGCTGTAAATTTTAATTAGTTACCTTGGTTTAATGTGTTTAAAATGAATAGTCGGGCAAAGAAAACAAGTCTAAATGCGTTCATTGGCCTTCAGTCTAAATGCGTTCATTGGCCTTCGAAAAGTTCTCACATATTAATACGACGGTCAAGTTCTGCTTAGTTTCCCAGTTCTGACCATTAAAGTAAAGAAAAGTTGAAAGCATTGAAAGCGAGGCTGTGTGTAAATGTAACCACGGACATAGTGAGCCGGGAGGACGTTGTAGAATTCCTATACTTTAAATTAATTTCTTCGTACGCAGACAGATTTTGACGAGAGATTTTATTTTTCCATTTCAAAAGAAATTATACTGGATACATTCACACCATTTTTACCGACTTTAGCCATCCTTGTCCGACTGTTCACTTTAACATAGAGATATACATTAATTGTTATTAATTGATTATCTGTCATTTCAGGAAGCCGACAAAAAAGCAACAAAATCATTATTTGTCACTCCTGGTACAGCTGCAGCAAAAACAAAAACACCAACAGGAGTTCCAAAAACAAAAACTTCAACCGAAGTTCTAAAAACAAAAACACCAACCGGAGTTCAAAAGACAAAAACACCAGGATCTGCATCTCTGAAATCCAAAACACCTTCGACATTCAAACCGACTGTTTTCAGCACAAAGAACATGAACTTGGACTTCAACAACACAAGAAAATCACCAAGGACTTCGACTGGACCTTTTAAACCAACAGTTCTCTCCACTAACAACATGAACCTCAATTTCAGCAGGGCTAAGACACCAAGCACTCTGTCTAAGGATACCAGCAACCGAAAATCCTATGGTAAGGATTGTATGGGTGTTATAACAGGGGCTGTTTCTCAGTATGAATCCATTATGAAACATTTATATTCATTGTTAAATTTCCTTCCCGTGACATAATGTTATTACAGAATACATAAATTAATAAAAAAAAAAAACGGGAAAAAGTAACAAAAAAAATCTGGTACCTAGTTTGAGATAGGTGTTAAAAAGAATAGCCATCCATATTACAAAGGAATAGACAAGGGAAAAAAAGAACAAAAAAAATGAGGAAATTCAATGAACCACCCTTTTACACCTGTATATTAGTCTCTTATATGACTGTCACTTGTTTGAATGACATACAAACATCACCCAGTACCAATCTTGAGTGCTCAAGATAACATGTAATGTTGTAAGTGTCGACATTTTCATTTATAACTATAATCTTATACGTAACCTTTATCAGGGTTATTGCAGACTACTAACAATGTGTTACCTGTCTTAGAGGTTTTCTTTATATAGTTTGTAGGCCTCTCTGACCTGTCACATTTAATTTGTTCCTAATGCTTCCAATACATTGACATTGTATCAACTCTTTATGAAGAACTGTTTACCATGCTTTTTAGCTGGTGTGAGTCAACTATTGGCAATATAAGTTTAAATATTGGGGGATTATAGTTAAAATTGAAACATATTTTTTCTTTTGAAAATAGAATGGTTTCACTACTGAATAATTATAAACTTGATAAATAAACACACAGATTTGGTTACAAAATTTCACTAGTTACTGTACTTTGTCATCATAAAGACAGATTTAATGACTTTGACTTATTCTTTGTGTCATTTTTTTTTTATTTCAGTCACCCCGTTCAGGTTTAATGCTACTATGAACAGCACCCTTAATGACAGCAAGTCTACGAGTAAGAAATTTGACTTGAAAGCCAGTCTAGCCCGGCCAATCACATGGAAGACGCACAAAGGCAAACTCAAACCACTGGAGACTGCATCCATGTACTCTACTGCAAAGGGTGAACCCAAAGTCAGCATCAAATCTCCAAAGGTCACTGGAAGGTCAGTGTGTAGAGCATGTTTGTTATCAACAAATCTGAACATTTCATTGTTTTACACAGTTTTACAAAGTTGTTTAATAGCAAGAGTAAATATAAATATGTCTTTTTAGCTACTCTTAGAATATGGGGCCTGTAGCTTTGAATTTGGGAAATGGTGTGTCAAAATCTATGTTTCTAGCAATACATGTACACAAATATTTAAAGCTTTAAATGACTCAAGTTTGGCAAAATAAATAATGGATCATTTTCATGTAATTTGATTTTGGTTTTTATTGTTCTAGAAGATATTCAACACAATTATTCTTCATTCTCAATATTCTGTTTTTTCAGAGAAAATCGTCGTGCAGAAGCACTGAGGAGGCGAGCAGACAAGAAATTTAATAAACAGATGTCACGGCGAGACCTCAGTGCCAAGTAGAGATTATGTTTATATATCAAAAACAATTCAGTGGTGCTTAATGTTATTATTGCCTCCAACAGTTACAAACTTTATAGATACATCCATGGTATGCTCTCCTTGGCAGCTTTCTGAATGTGTCCAGCTATTCAGATCAGGATATATCTAGGTGTTTGTCTCGCTTACAGAGATATCAACTCAACAGAGTTCTTGGTTTCATATATTGTAATAGCAATGTATTGCATGCACAGCTATTTGTGGTGAAGAAATGTTTGCATACCTGGTACATGTACCATCCTCCTATTGGACTGAAATGATGCTATAGAATAACATATTTTACTGGTGTTGATAATCATATGATTGAAATGCATATTGTTTTCCTGTGTTCTAATATATATTGTATCACTAACTTGTAGTGTGCAGATGCAACATATACCACTTCCCTGTGTTACTGAACAGAAATTATGTGGTGATAGAGTGATCTGAGCCCATACAGCTTCCTAGTGGTGCTGAAATGATCATAGCACCTTCCTGTGGTGCTGAAATGATCTTATCACATTGTTGTTGTGCTGTAATGATCCTAGCACATCACTGTGGTGCTGTAATGATCCTAGCACATCGCTGTGGTGCTGATATGATCCTAGCACATCGCTGTGGTGCTGATATGATCCTAGCACATCGCTGTGGCGCTGTAATGATCCTAGCACATTGCTGTGATGCTGAAATGATCCTAGCACATTGCTGTGGTGCTGATATGACCCTAGCACATTGCCGTGGTGCTGTAATGATCCTAGCACATTGCTGTGGTGCTGTACTGATGCTAGCACATTGCTGTGGTGCTGTACTGATGCAAGCACATTCCTGTGGTGCTAAAATGATCAGAGTAGGCATATTGTACCTTCATCATATCATCAAATACCTTATTCCTTTTCAGGTAGATCCATTTCACAGACTGTCTTTGTCTCCTTTCTTCTTTTTCTACTCTATCTTTCCTGTTTTGTATTGTTTAGTGTTTGTCTGAATGAATTTGCAATTATTTTTATGTACTTAATCTTTTAATAATATTAATATATTTCAATTCTTATAATATCAAAGGAAATAGAATAATTTTTATGAAAGTTCATAATTGTACATGTTTTATTATTACAGCTTATGGAGCTAATACTCACAATGTTTGTTTTTAAGGATACTGTGTTGTAACTTGCAATTTCCCTTTTGATACACATTACTGAGAATAGCTGTAGTGTATGATTACAATATTGAACATTTGAAATCGCTAACAAAATAAAAGTGTGGGATGTTAAATATAAAACCACCAGACAGTGACACTACACAACATAAATCTGATTTATGGCCAATTCTCTCTTTCTTTGTTACATAATTTATTTATTTGCACAAAGATATAAGAATCATTTGAACAGGTACATTTTCGTATTTAGTGCATTTTAAATATAAATTGAAGCAAAGATGTTTTTAACAAAACATTTTGTAAACCATCAATTTTAAATACTTTTTAGTTTTTCAGAATTTAGATTATCGAAATACAGCTGTGATGGTATGCTGCAGCCATCCCTCATTGTATGTTTCGACCCCTTACTCGGTACACTCTCAGAGGATGGGGGGTCCACGGTGATGATCGGATAAAGTTAATAATTTACTTTTCTGCTATGGTTTTAAAGTATTTTGGTGCGTACTGTATGTGTAAAAAATATAGAAGTTTACTTTATGGTTGATGCCTCAACAGATTTTATCATTGTATCATATGCATTTTTTAAGTCAAATGTCTATATTACATCTTATTGTCTAGTCCAAATGGAAGTACTGTAATTAGTGATATTTCTTGAATTAAATTTCATGAAACTCAATTTTGATAATAATAGAAAATTTTCATTATTATTATTTTTTTTTTCATTTGTTTTTATTTTTCTCAAGAATTTTGTAAATTGTTTTCATGTCCAGAAACATATTATTGTCAAACAGTGGTTTGTCCACACTGCCATTTCTGTCAATCACTGTACTGATACTGTAGTAATGGGAGACTGGTTTGTCTACACTGCCATTCCTGTCAATCACTGTACTGATACTGTAGTAACGGGAGACTGGTTTGTCCACACTGCCATTTCTGTCAATCACTGTACTGATACTGTAGTAACGGGAGACTGGTTTGTCTACACTGCCATTCCTGTCAATCACTGTACTGATACTGTAGTAACGGGAGACTGGTTTGTCCACACTGCCATTCCTGTCAATCACTGTACTGATACTGTAGTAACAGGAGACTGGTTTGTCTACACTGCCATTCCTGTCAATCACTGTACTGATACTGTAGTAACGGGAGACTGGTTTGTCCACACTGCCATTCCTGTCAATCACTGTACTGATACTGTAGTAACGGGAGACTGGTTTGTCCACACTGCCATTCCTGTCAATCACTGTACTGATACTGTAGTAACGGGAGACTGGTTTGTCCACACTGCCATTCCTGTCAATCACTGTACTGATACTGTAGTAACGGGAGACTGGTTTGTCCACACTGCCATTCCTGTCAATCACTGTACTGATACTGTAGTAACGGGAGACTGGTTTGTCCACACTGCCATTCCTGTCAATCACTGTACTGATACTGTAGTAACGGGAGACTGGTTTGTCTACACTGCCATTCCTGTCAATCACTGTACTGATACTGTAGTAACAGGAGACTGGTTTGTCTACACTGCCATTCCTGTCAATCACTGTACTGATACTGTAGTAACAGGAGACTGGTTTGTCTACACTGCCATTCCTGTCAATCACTGTACTGATACTGTAGTAACGGGAGACTGGTTTGTCCACACTGCCTTTCCTGTCAATCACTGTACTGATACTGTAGTAACAGGAGACTGGTTTGTCCACACTGCCATTTCTGTCAATCATTGTACTGATACTGTAGTAAGTATATAAAGGATATAAATAAGGATACCTTGTTTGTTTTATTGTTGTCCAAATATAGAGAGAAATCCTAGATAGAAATAATATCAATTATTGATTTACACTATTAATTCCATTGACTCAATACAAATTTTTTGAAGATCAATATTTTTGGCTTCCTTCTACTTGCAATTGTTTATCTACATGAACCAAACAGACTTCCAAAAGTAACGAGGACAAATGATCATTTGTCATGTTTTAATCACAAAGTAAGAGCTTGTACTTCAAGTGTGTTTGAAAGTTTATGATGTTAAATATTCCAACATTTGATAGTTATTAAAAGTATTACATTTCATTACACCAACTTTTTGATATAAATCAATATCATACAATTTTCTATCAATATGTTGATTTTTTTTCTTCTATCAATAACAGCTCTAGCTACGTATACCTAAGACAAGGTATTTCGAAGGCTTTAATTCTCCATCAAAACACCAAGAATGTTTGAGAAACCTGGGCCAGTTGTTCAAAAGATGATAAGGCTAATCACAGTTAAACAATAATTTTCAAATTGAGATAAAATAATTTCTAATAATACAAAAAAAATCAAAATAAATCGTAAGATTCTAAAGAACCCAATTTCTTTACTGACTCATAAAATTTTGCAGCAAATGAGAAATGAAAATTTCTCTAATCAATTGATTAAGCTGATCATACTTTGAACAACCGGGCCGTGGAATCTTACCATTGATTAGTCACAACAGTAGACCAGCTACTTTACACCAAAGGTCTCAAAATATATAAACAAGAAACATGTTCAACATCATTTTTATTATTAATATGATTATATAATACTTTTATTGTACAATTTCTATATTACATTTACACTAGAAAACATATACACAATATAAAAATTATATACATGGACAATTTTGTCGAGATTGCTTTAGTATAAAATGTTTTGACCTGGACGGTTGATAGACATTATTCAGTACAACATGAATCGGTATTGGAAACAACTAAACCATCTGAATCTTTCATTCTTTCATTCAAACTCAATAATAACAAGTTTTTTCTGCAAAAAATTTTCAAATGAAAAATGCAGTTACCGGTAATTGGTAATGGATTATGAAATATCTGACAGGTGAGGAAATTGGGAAGTACATGTATTTTTCTATATACATGTTAACATGATTTTTTTAATTAGCAAAGTCACACACAAACCTGAACCAAAAATTAAATAATAAATCAACCAATATGGAAAAAAATATATTAACTTAAACAGGTATGTATAATGGCAAGTTTGCATAAGAAAAGTTATAAAGGGAATTATTGTGTAGTAGATTAGTTCTTACAAAACACGACAAAACCAGGTTGATCTGGATTAAAGAAAGCAAAAGAAACTTTATGTGCTGCTGCTTATAATTTCCGGAATTTTTTTAAGATCTTGAAATCTCTGATGCTTCCAAAACTGTTCTTTTGGATGTTCACCAGAATTCCATGATCAATGTAGTTTAAAAAAAAAGTTAAATGCTTCAAAGCCCCTGTTTAAAGGTACAGATACCAAAAACTGCAGGGGCTTGATACACAAAATTCCATCCTATAACCCATTATTCTGTATTAATACTTTGATGGAGTGTGGGTTAAGAAATTATATCAAGCCCCTGTGTCCAATATCATAGTCTATACTCTAATCCAGACCAAACAAGTTTTATTATCACAAATATCACAGATAAGTTGATGCTGAAATTAAAATAAGGAGCATAAATTAATGAGATAAAATTAAGTAGACAAAGCACTGCTGGTTACGAAGTCCAGTTAAACATAGAACAAATGACAATAAACTCTTACAGCGATTCTAGAAAAACCCAAGATATAGCCACTATCTTCCATTCCAACACCTCACAGACTTTCTTGCTCACATATGGTCAGCTTATCATATAGAGCAACAAACATGATGTACTATTTGTCTTCTGCTTACACATCATTCGAGATGTAGAAACAGTACACTTTAAAGAATGTTTCATGATTCATAATGAGATCTTCTGAATTAATATTGCAGCTTTTTTAAAGATATGATTAACAACTTTCAAACAAAATCTATATTAGTTACACTGAACATTCTCTCAAAGGATTGAATTTTTTACTGAAGCTACCAGGTACATGTATCTGTTTAAAACAATAATTGTTAAGATGTTAAGAGCAGTTAATTTTTTACACTCGGTCAAGACAAATAGATTCAGGAACTACAAATAAGATTGATAGCTCCAAATCTACCGGTAAACCAAAGCTGTACAACCATTTCTACACCCCAGTATTGTATATCGGTTATTACTGTAGATATCCTGTAATAAGCCAATTATACCACTAGTCTTTGCCTCTATATATTGAGTCAGTTTCTGGGTTCATTCCGGATCCATAACAACAGAACTCTACCTTATTACCAGCACGGGCTTAATGCAAAATAAATACAATATATCAATACAGTATATTGAGCAACCACCTCTTAACTTCAATCCCACCAGTACATTACAAGTAACCTATTTGATTATAATTTTTTAAATATTTTTGAATGTATGGTCAAGTTTTCAATTTCAATGAAAACCTATTGTTTCTATTAACAGTAAGACTACATAAAATCGTATACGGTACTCTTATTTTCTACCTTAGACAAGTTTCAATTTTATTCATTAGACAAATGGAAACCTTAAATGCTGTATAAATTATCTAAATTATCTACTTAATATATTTTTTGAATATCAATAACTGCAGTATATATTATTAACATCTAAATAATTAACATAACTAACATACCACAGGTAACCAACAATAACCCTGCTATACTCTCCAGACACACCATACAACCAACATTTATACCTGTATTATGACACATTTTTACCATAGAAATAAAAACTGCTGTAGAAGCAAAGGAAAAGACTCACAAATATTTCAGTGGAATGTGTTAAGAAGCTTTTTATGGACATCAGCTACCAAGAGAGAGAGATACTGGTAGATCTTGTGGTAGTCCTTGGATCCTTACATCCGGCATATAGGTCGTGAATTTCCTCTGACCTTGGCACCAGACATAAACATTCAGGCAGATAAATGTCAACACCGGATCACAACAGATCAGTAAATGTAGAAGCGGATTGTTAAAAAGTAAGAAAGTTGTACGGTAGTGCCATAAAATAGCCAGGCTGGGCATTTTCTACACAGCGATCACAGATAGAACTTTGTACAGCATTGATCATACACTACACAGCCTTGATTGGTGAGCTGGCCTGGAATTGGTTTAATGTATATTGATTTTTCAGGTCTATTTCTTCTTGAAGTATTAAACTTCTCTGTTGTAGCGAGTTAACTTGGGATTTCAGTGAGTCAATGGTGTCTTCAAGTTCCTGTAATCAAAGGAAGACATTTCCTGTGAGCAATACAGATGACAAGTTAATGTGAACAAATAACAACACTTTACCCAATTTCTCTCAGAAATCTCTTATTTTTCTTTAAACTAACAATGATAATACAAGTCACTTTATTAACATCACATTCAAGTGTTTTTCTATGCCTTTATAGTGGTACATACCTTTAACAGTTCAAACATTATTCTAAGAATTTTCGAGTTTATGGATTTTGTCTGGATTGCTGAAATCATCACTGTACATACCTGTCTCACAGAAAGTGACATCATGCCTCTCATCTTCTCTTCATAGGCTAACTTCAGCTGGGTAGTCTGTGGCAACACAAACAGTAAGTTTTATTTTCAACTAAGTCGAGACTTATCTGCTCATGTGATATGTCATTGTCACTTACTCAATATGAAACGTATGAAAACTTCAAAGATACAGCGTCAAATAACAAAGTACTTTAAATGTCTGTAAATGCCTTCACTGCTGTATATGTTATTTCGGACTGAAGAAGGCCCTATAGTGGCTGAATACATATTCCATAGAAATGATTTTGATTTTACATTGAATTTATTTTGGCCTTTTATTTTGGATTATTAATATACTAGCTTTATACCATTTTTCCTCATTATGCTGTATACATGTATCAGGACATGACAGACATGAATAACAATATATGCTCTCCCCTCATTTTATGTGAGGGACATGAAATTCCATCATTTTGAGATGTAAGAGGATTAAGGAAGTTATTTTTGTTTAGTTGTTATTACATTGAATGCCCTAACAGTATACAGTTGTTTACTGGGGGTGAGGGCAACAGATGATTTGTTGGACACGAAGACAAACTTCACAAATTCATTTATTGGCATTTTTGTCAATAGAGTTTATATAGAAATGATTGTATAGGGGTATAACAGTTATTGCTGTAATGAGTGCAGGTGTCTCTGGCAAACAGCATGGGCTTGTGTTCATGTTCATTTTATAGTGCTACCTCACTGAAGCATGCTGCTGAAGACAAAGCAGAATAAACACCTAGGGGTATCTAAACACTATTCACCTTTTCATCAAAGTCAGATTCCTGTTGGTCAAGTCTACGCTCCAGAGTTCGCACACGGTTCTGCTGAGCTTCCAACTCCTTCTGTAGACTCTGTAACAGGAAAAAAAGGAATAATAAAAATAACAATTTCTGATGATTGTGGTTTTTAACTCACCTTCATAACTAGGCACAGAATCTTAATTTTTCAAATAAACACCCACCCTTTTGGAGCTTTCTAGATATTTGTGAGGTTAAAACAAAGGATTTTTTTTCCAACAAGCAGTGATTTTACATTACTAGGTAAATCTTTTTGTAACCATTGATATTTTTCAAAACAAGGCCACGGACACAGCTTTACTTAAATCATACAGAAAGTGTAAAGTTTTCCTGCAACATCATATCAAAATCAACTACATACAATGTATATTTATTTGAAGACATGAAACAAATGGGAATTTTGAGAAAAACTGGTGTTCAATCCAAATGACAAGTGAAACAAAAGCTTTGTTTTCATTTAGATGTAACTCAGTCATCTCTGAAATTTCATAATCAACAGTTTTAATTGAAGAAATAGAAGAGTTCATATCTGTATTCAAGGAGGACAGAGTTCAAACTTCTAACAACAATCAGGGTCATATTAGCATGTGTGCCAATGAGAAATCTGTAGAAGTAGATAAAGAATAGAAAGACTGAGCTGTAGGAAAAGAAAAATGTCGGAAAATCCTGAGTTTTTAAGGAGTTTATAATAACTTTGAACTACAGCTACATATACATTACTATAAAACACTCAACAGACAAAAACTACCATCACATGTGTTATTCCAAACCTGTCACACACGTGTCCTGTACCCCGAGTAAAATCAACCCAATAACTACCATGTGTTAGTTCACCGACGCACCACCACAACAGTATTTGTTAGTTTGACAATCATATCACACATACATCTTTTACTTTGTTTTGGTAAATTTTCTAGTTTTCTTATAATAAAAACAAGGACATAGTCATTCAGATCCCCTGCCAATGGAGATATCAAAGCTGAAGTAAGTTTGATTGAGGAGACTTATGTGTATGAAAAAAAACCAGGAAAAAGGAAGTTGAGCTAAAGAAAGATGGAGTATAATTCAAGTAGAGTGGGGCTGCAATTGTTGAATCAGGTACACAGCCTTGACATTTATATTAGACTATATACACAAATATGGGTGGAGTTTTGCAAAATAACATTTACCATTTACCCTGATATTTTCAGCAATGCTTCCATGGTAACGGAAAAAGTGCAAAAAATGAAAACCTAAAAATAGCAAAAGGTACTACTAGACCATAAAAAGAATGTGTCTATGAAGTTTCGTGGAAATATCTATGCTGGTTTTAGAGTTATGCTCCGGAAATGAACCTACTACAAAAATATGATATTTTCAGCAATGTTTCTATGGTTACAGAAAAAAGCACAAAAAGTGAAAACCTAAAAATAATAAAAAGCACTACTAGACCATAAGAACAATGTGTCTATGAAGTTTCATGGAAATATCTCTGCTGGTTTTAGAGTTGTGCTCTGGAATCAATTCTTACACAAAAATCTGCCATTTTCAGCAATGTTTCCATGGTAACAGAAAAAAGTACAAAAAGTGAAAACTTTAATATAGGAAAAGGCACTACTAGACCATAAGACTAATGTGCCTATGCAGTTCCGTGCATATATCTCAACTGGTTTTCCAGTTATGCTGCGGAAACGAACCTGGTACAAAAATATGATATTTTCAGCAATGTTTCCATGGTTACGGAAAAAGTGCAAAAAATGAAAACCTAAAAATAGTAAAAGGCACTACTAGACCATAAAAAGAATGTGTCTATGAAGTTTCATGGAAATATCTCTGCTGGTTTTAGAGTTATGATCCGGAAACGAACCTGGTACAAAAATATGATATTTTCAGCAATGTTTCCATGGTTACGGAAAAAATGCAAAAATGAAAACCTAAAAATAGCAAAAGGCACTACTAGACCATAAGACCAATGTGTGTATGAAGTTTCGTGGAAATATCTCTACTGGTTTTAGAGTTATGCTCCGGAAACCATTCGTATGGACGGACGGACGGATGGACGGACAGACGGACGGACGGAACCCATTTGTATATCCCCCTCCAATTTCGTTGGGCGGGGGATAAAAAATTGCTGTTGTTATGAAATCAATAAAATATCATCCACAACTTCAGACCATATAATGAACAATTTAGTTCACAATTGGATTTCAATGAATTTTGTTTTAACAGTTTCAGAGAAGACGTCAAAAATATTTACGGATACACAAGGCATGATTGATGATGATGGACAAAAGGCGATTAGAATAGGCACTTGATACTTTGGCTCAGGTGACTTGATACTTTGGCTCAGGTGACTTAAAAAGATTGCATCCAGAGGCAACTGTTATGATTCCTAGTGACAAGTCAGTTCACAACAGCTAATAGAACCTGGACAACCAGTTGTTTTCCCATTGATCAGGTGAATTTGGTCATTATCTGTGATGAGATTATGATAAGAGTTTCTATGACTGTGTAACAATGAATATATAAAGTCTAATTTCAATCTTAGAAAAATTAGATTTTTAACAGTCATTATCATGTACAATTGTATATATCTACAAAATCAGATTTTCCCACACGAAGCCACTCCAGGATAAAATCCATGCAGAAACAACACCACACTATAAACACAGAAATATTAGATTTCTGGACCTGAGACATTGTCTCTATCTTCAGGTTTACATGTAACATTTAATTTTTTGTGAGTGTCATCTATTATCAGATATCTCTATTGGTTCTTACAAGCAGTCTACATCAGATATCCAAAATATAACATCTATCAGTGTGCTGAATAAGATATCTTTATGGCAAAGCACTCCATAAATTCTAGAAACATATGAAAGAATTTCCAGATATCAGATATATGTACAACCTAGCTCTTTACACAAGATCACAATATCTATTTTGCCATATCAGAAAGTTCATTGATATTTGATTATCTGTACAGAATTATGTCAGACAATCTTCATAAATATCTCTCATTTATAGCTAACTCACTATCAGACATCTGTTAGGCAGTGCTGCTCAATAAAGATGCCATTAACAGACCTATAGGACAGGCCCAACTACTCTGACAAAGCTACTAGAGTGTTAATTCACGCGAATGTTTACCCAGCTCCAGGCTTTAGCCCAGGCCTCCTGAGATTCCAACTCTGTCTGTAGGTTCTGTAACATAAACTTACAAACTAACATCTGCTACTGTCTAATTCTAGTCATCTATCAATTACTGACCAAGGGTGGTCAATAAATGTAATACTACCAAAGGCTTTTCAGAAATACTCTACTCAGTAAAGAGTCTAATGAAAGTACTATGTTAGGAAAATGCTATTTTGACCTAATCTAAGGTTCCTAATTTGAATTTCATATAAAGATTGGTCAAAATTACATTATCTTTGATGCCAAAAAAAAACCCAACAACATTTATATGGTACTTCTGATATCAGACACAATTTAAAAATTTAAAAATAGAGGATATCATTTCCTGAAGCACAGATGAAAAGCTGCATTTAGAAACTTGCAAGCATATTTTTAGAGAGACAAAACATGTATCTTTTTGTTTCTGACTTGTGAAATCTTGAAGATCAATAGTTCAAACTACAAGTTCACTACAAATGAAGAAATAACAAGTTCACTAATGTTGAGAGCCAGAGACGTCTAAATATACACAGATAAGTTTAGGTGCCCTAAACCTTCACTACAATTTAAAAGTTATAAAGCTTTATATTAATTACCCTGCACAGAGTAATTAAAAGTCATTCAAAGACCCGGGATATTCATTTAAGGGCAAATAAGTTCATTTTCTGAGTTAAAGATAAATCTCTGCTCAGTTACCCTTTTCAAATGTGTTGGTTTAATTAAGCCTTAGAGTTAATGATTCCCAGTCCAGCACAAGCTTACCCACCGGTACCATGGTGAAAGTAAGTTCAAAATGTCAGTTAGACATTAAATAAACATAAATAATGAGTTAGAACAATGTTACAGTTTTTATTAAAACCTTCACCAGTAAGTTAAACCCAAGGTTTATATAATACAACAAAAAAGCATGACAACATCCCCTGCTGATATAGAACCTGTATGTTTCATGATAACCTATCTATAAAGAATTTGGTGTTGTCCTAGATAAGATTTGAATATGTTTCTATTTGGAACAGAGAAAATATTAACAATAGGGTAATAACATGATAGTTACAAAAAAAGGCATTTTTTCTGAAGGATTCAAACAAACAGTACATGATACCAGTAGTAAAGTTTATGTCTCAAAACGACAGATTTAGTTTCTTCCAAAACATTTTAAGCATCAACTTTGATTAAAAGATCTTTATAAACTAAAGATTTAAGATTTTATCCAATTAAAGGAGGATTTTCTGGAAATTTAAAATACTTTTGCTCAGTAAAAAGGAAAACTGCTTATACTAACATTGACCAGTCTTATTTGCCAGACCACAATGATCTCCCTTCCTTTCAGTACAGACTGTCCTCATTTAAACAATGGAAGTCATCGATAACAGATCACAGTTATCTGCCTTTACCTCGACATTATTTCTATTACATCTCTCTTTTGATATACATAGTCTACATCTGGTGTTTAGTGTTGTTGTTGTGGATCTTTATATCAAATTCCACAGTTATCAGCATCTTGATATCAGGTGCGCCTTTATAAAAAGTGTCCACAGTTATCTTCCCCCTTATAAACACTTTTCACAGTTATCTGCCCCTTTATAAACAGTGTCCAACAATTATCTACCCCTTTATAAACAGTGTCCATAGTTATCTGCCCCTTTATAAACAGTGTCCACAGTTATCTGCCCCTTTATAGATAGTGTTCACAGTTATCTGCCCCTTTTTAAACAGTGTCCACAGTTATCTGCCCCTTTTTAAACAGTGCCCATAGTTATCTGCCCTTACCTCCACATTACTACTGTACTGCCTCTTGATATACTTGGTCTCCTCCTGGTATTTAGCATTGGTATCGTGGATCTTTTTCTCACTTCCATCTTGTATCCTATGAGAAAATGGTTTATTTAACTTCTCTTGCAACAATAAAACGATTGATCTATCATGGTAATAATGATATTGTTCCATTCAAAGTAGATTCCAATAATGCTGAAAACACTTTGTTCTGTTATATATATTTTCATACATTTTTTAGAAATCTATAATGTTTCAAATACCTTTTTATTTCCTCCCTCAGATGGTTGCAGGTGGCCTGTAGTTCTGCTATTGTCTACAAATTAACCAGTACATGTGAAGGTAATATTTCATGGAAGACTGTCAATTATGGTTTAATGAAAGGTGACCTTAAATCAGATTTTTCTTTTTCTAAGGAAAAATAGTCTATTCATAGATTTCATTGATTTGATTTCAGACTTGTATTTTTTCCAATAACTATGAAAAGCTGCAACCGAGCTTTTATGTAATAGTAATAAGGAATATAAAAAGGATCTAAACACCAACATAAGATTGGTCTATTAATAAAGACTGATATTTCCCTAGGTGTAGAAAGAAACTGATAATGAAGGGAACATTCACATATTAAACTTATTATCAATATCTAAGAGGACAATCATATAACAATAGCAGTACTACGCTTTCAACAATTTTGTTTTTGGATCAAATTCAAAATCAAGGAGACTCTGGAAATTCTATACATGAACAGTAAGAAAAACTTTCAGCTCTTCTTTGGACTCCGGAATCAGACAGAATACACACAATGAACAAAAGTTGATGAAGATAAAAGTCCAATTCAAACCTTCTTACTACCCCTTTCAGTCTCCTTACCTCTGTTGCCTTCTGACCTCTCTGCATATACTCTTTTTCAATATCTTTTAATCTTCCGTTTGTCTGAGAGAACAAAATGAGTTACTTCAACAAAAGTTTTAGCTGTCAACCATTGAATAGTTTAGATTAAAATCAAGCCTTGTTCTTTTAGTTTTACTTTTGTTTTGATAACAAATATCAAATCTGACAAAATGTGACAAAATATCTGATTATCCTTAAAACCAAATGGTCACACATGTGACTACAGGCTATCGAAAAAGAGCAGCAATTTTTAAAAGCCCATGAGAAAATTGTTTTTTTATAAAATAAGTTTTGAATTAAAATGAGGAGATTTAGGGTTTAAGTGAATAGTTGGGCAAAGGAAGGCTGAAATCTGTTAAAATAGTGTCAAGATATCCAGTAAAATTTCTTATGAAATAGAAAAATAAAATTTGCCATCAAAATCGCTCTGCATGCGACAAAATTAAATTTATAATATAGGAATCCTAAAACGTCCTCCCAGCTGACTAAGTCCGTTTTGACTTTCCATCCAGCCCCACTTTCAAAGAGTTGGGCAAAGTGTTTAGAACTGGGCTTTTCCATAATTTTATTGGTCAAAACTGGACAACATATTAAAGGAAAATTTTACCATCGTTTTGATATGTAAGGACTTTTGGAATGAACAATGCCAATGAACGCATTCAGAGTGGTTTTCTTTGCCCGACTATTCACTTTAAATGAGAAACAAACTGACCTTTTCTAGCATTTTCTCCATCTCTGTGCTGTGAGTTTTCTGTAGATCCAATCTCTGTTGTTCCATCTCGGATCGCAATCTTGCCAACTACAACAAAGATACAGTCAAAATGAGAAACCATATCAGATAAATGTTTACTGATCATTTATGTCAAGACTTCCGCTTTTTTCTAATGCAATTAAATTTCACAGTAAATAGCAATGGTGAAGTTCTATCACTACTAAACTGTTTCAATCAAAGGCACAGTGAAACCATTCGACTCTAACTTGCAAAAATAAATTGCAGTGACAAAGATGTTGGCATGAAAATGCAAAATTAATTGATGCAAAAATAAGTTGTCATGAAAAAATCTTTATCTACAGAAATTCACCGTTATACCATACTAAAATATCACATCAGTGATATCTTAACAGTATGATAGGTCAAAGTACCTCTGACTCCTGTTCTCTCTGCATTTTCTGTTTCTCCTCCTCTCTCAACAGACCTAGCTCCACTAATTGTTGTTTACGAAGCTGGTTTGCCTGAACAATTTCTTCTCTCAGTTCCTGGTTTTGTCGTTCAACACTCGAAATTTTCTGTTAAATCAAAATTTATATTCAAATTAGATTCCTTTATTACAGTCAAAACCGGTATAAACTTATAGCTATGAACATACTTGTCAATAAACAAGCATTTGTCAGTGAAACTATTATAGGAATTTAGAAGTTTTCTTTCATAACCCAGCTAATTAAAACAACTCTGATCCAAATGTTTATAGATCCAGTCAAAATTTATACAAGAAATTATTTGATAAATTAATATGAATAATCATGTAATCCTAACAAACTCAACTGACTTTGGCATCACGATCTGTGCGTTCTCGCATCCTTGTGTCAAGGTCATAGAGTTCTGACTGGTGGTTTTCCTTGAGATCTTGGAAATCTTTCTCGTGTTGTGACAGGACCATTTCCTTTTGTTTGTGGAAATCTTGTAACATCTGTGCCTTGTCATGTTCCAGTGTCAACTTCAGTTCCACCATCTAAAAACAACAAACACACATTCTGTATTAAACCTCTGCAAAGCGTGGGGCAACACATCTGAATTTTAGGTAAAACTGTTGATCATTAATGAAAACAAACAACATAGACTGTAAGAGTTTCACTGACCTGTCGTTCATGCTGGGCTCGTTCATCCTCCAGCTGTTTGTTGAACTCGCGTGCTTGTCTCTCCCTCGCTTGTTTGGATTTATTTAAATCTGTCTCCACTCTTTCCATCTGTTGACATGAAATAAGTATGGTATTAAGACACTTCACATTAAAGCTCTTCTTATCCAGTGCTCAGTCAACCACCGGGTGTAGGAAATCGTTTGTACTTTTTACTAGGGGGAAAAAAACCACTATTTTACACAATTTTAGGAACATTCCATTTTCGGAAAAATCCCAAAACAAAACCGAACATTCCTAAAATTGTGTAAAGTAGCAATTCTCCAACCCCCCTCGTAAAAAGCTATTTCTCCCTCTTACAAGTAATTTCCCACCGTACCGCCTAAACCCTTTGTATTTACTAATGAGAAATTAACAATTATGGATAGCTTTATCTGATGTGAAACCTTAAGATAAGATTTCATTGGTGCAGTCATAATTTTAAATTGCACACAAACTAACAATACACAATAGGTGACCATTAACAAAATTGAGAGGTTGCCACATATGACAAACTCATCAAAATCCATCCAGTACCATGTCTATATGTGGACACATGGTAATAAAGATTAACAAACCTTTGTTTTACTCTGAAAACCCTACCAAAAACTTCAATCTTTGTATTAAATTCACAAAATAAAACCTTGGTATAATGCATACTGATTTCAAAATATTCCCCAACCTTTTTTTTTTTTAATCTTGCCCTGTTATAACAGCCACACTTACCTGCTGTTTCATTTCATTGTACATGCGATCTTGGTTTTTCTCCACTTGACCTTTGAACTCTTCCAGAGCTTTCTCTGCCTGTTGTGATTGCTGTGTATTTTTGTCATTGAGTTTCTTAATCTCATCGTCTTTCTCTCTAGTGTACAAATGAGTTAAAGGTACAGTCATATTAATCAGATATGATTTCCAATGATTATCTAAATTTCACAAATACATGTATCTATAATTCTCAATGTATATGATCAAAATTTTATATTAAGTTGACAACATGCTGAAGGCATTTGCACCTTATCATCAGAAACCCTTAAACACTTTTATTTCAAGCCATAAACAATAGAAACTGGAGCTAGTCTGAAATATGGTCTTTTGTTATTTGTGTGAAATATCAATTATTTAAGTAATGGAGTTTCTAGATCCCTGAGTAAGATAGACCTGAAGAAGCCCAATGCTATGTACTTTTATCAAAATCACTCAAGCTTTTTAAGTTCAGGATTGACCCAAGCAAGTAAGTATGTGACTGGATGATGAATCAGTAGAGCTTACCTTATCGTCTGATCCAGTTTCTTGATCTTTTTCTGGAAGTCCTGTTCCATTTGTTCTGTTTCTAACTTCATGGCTCTCGTCTGAAAATATAAAAGTAGGATTCTATAATGATTTTTTTTCCAAAGGCTTTTCAGAATCATGCACATAGACTAGTTCTTTTTTATAATTAAATCATATTTTATCAACAATATATATATATATATATATACAAATGATTTAAAAGGATTAAGTTTAACAAATGAAAGTAGAACAAAGAACAAAAAGCTAAATGAAGCATAGGCAGAGAAAAATGGTTAAAATGTAATATTACAGAGGAAACATGTAGAATATGAAAATAAATTAAGTTTTATCTTAATAAATACAAAGCTTCAGACAAAGAGAGAGCTAATTGAATACAATATGAAAAATATTAAGATATAACATGATAGTAGGTCAATATGTTTAGCTGTAAGACACATTAACCAATATTTTTTATTATTATTATTACTGGATCTCAAAGCCTCAAAACAATGATGATCGTTTTAAGAGGGAAAGATGATGATGGCTGAATGTATTTGTATGAAGTTTGAATGTATTTGTATAAAGTCTGAATGTATTTGTATAAAGTTTGAATGTATCTGTATAAAGTCTATTCTAAGCTGAAAGAATTTAGTATTAATTTGGCTACATTGGGGGAAAACACAATTCAAAATGGAAAATAACTATTATGCAGTACCAAATGCTGTTAAAAGTAAAATGTAAAATTTTAGCAATCCACACTACAAGCAAAAAGGCAGACAAGGGGAGGTAACCTTATTTGTATGGATGACAAGAATCTCTTTGGAGAAGCTCCTCACTTGGGTGCGCAGTAGAGGGAATATACTCCACTAAAAGTGTAATGGAGAGCCTACTATTACCCTTATAATACCCTACACCTGCAGGTCTACATCTTATCTTAATTTAAGGAAATCATCTTAAACTTAAAACATATCCCTTATTTATTTTTTTGACAATTCCTCTTGTAACATCAAACCAAAAGATTAAGTATCTATATTTTGGGGGAAAAATCCTAAAAAATATCTGTGATAAATGGCATTCCATGATTTTAGAAGAGGAACTATTATACTTATATCCTGTGGTACTTTGATGTTTTATAACAGGAAATCTTTTAATGAAGGATGGTAAAACAGGGCTTAGAATTTTTGTGCTTTATGAACAAGACACTTTTAAAAAGAATGTCTTTATAGATTTTATAAACATATTCTTTTTTCATTTAATCATTATCCTATACCACTGAATTACACTATATTAAAGCTCTACTAGCCACACCCCACTGACAGACTGACGACAGGAGAACTTACCTGTTTATCGTGGAGATTCTCCATGTGTATCTTGTCTTGTTGTTGTACTTGTTCCATTTCCTAATCAACAAAATATCAAAACAATCTATTTTAGATAATCCACCTTTTGGTCATTGAATCTTCTCTGATTTACGACCTATAAGTATCATATCAGAACTATAGAATTGTTACCAAGGTATTCACTAATTTAAATTCAGATTTCCTGACACAAATGATTTATGATATAGAACTATAATATTAGAACGATAGAAACGTTACCAAGGTATTCACTAATCTAAATTCAGATTTCCTGACACAAATGATTTATGATCTAGAACTATAATATTAGAACGATAGAAACTTTACCAAGGTATCCACTTATCTAAATTCTAATTTCAGATTTCATCATCTAATTTCAGATTTTCCTGATAGAATAATAATAACAGAACTATAGAAACGTTACCAGACTCATTAAAATATCTACGAAAGTTTTATGACCAATAAGAATAATAAGAAACTAACAGAACTATAGAAACATTACCAAGGTATTCACTAATTTAAATTCAGATTTCCTGACACGAATGACTTATGACCTATAAGAATAATAACAGAACTATAGAAACGTTACCAAGGTATTCACTAATTTAAATTCAGATTTCCTGACATGAATGACTTATGACCTATATGTATCATATCAGATAACTCCTACCCTCATTTGTCTCTGTCTCTGTTCTTCAGCATCCTTCAAAGCCCGCTTCAGCTGGTCCACATGATTATCTAACTCAGATATGTTGTCAGCAGCCTAAATATCAACAAAGTTGAACATCAGCACTATACAATAAACTTACATAACTAATATCCAGGGGATCAGTATATGTACTTGTTGGAGAGATTGTGATGAAAACGTCAAACATGAATCATGAAATATATATTAGATGTGAAAAACAGAATCATATTGAATGAAACTTTTGGTAAAACAAGAAACTTTATTAAACAATAGAAATAAAATTTTAAAACAATATTTCATTGTCTAAAACACTTTGTTGATCTTTGTTGATGCATAACATTATCATTAATTGACATTCAGATTTCAGGATAGATGAAGATGACAATAAAGACAACAGTGAAGATGATGATGAAGATTATTGACACCAGACATACCACATTGTAATAGATTACCTTAGCTGATGCTATATTGTGTTCTTGCTTCATAAATTCCAAACTAGCTTCCATCTTGTTTTTGAGTGTCCTCATTTCTTGATCATTGACTTCTAAACTTCTCTTGTGTTCCTTCTCTAGATTTGTATATCTGAAACACAAACATAACCACTTACAAATCTTAAACAATACACTATAGTCAGTTTACTGCAAATATGTAATGCTTATATCAATTTTATCTAAAAGACATTTACCTAAAAATCATACTTTTGAAATAAAATCATATTTATGAATACAACATATATGAAACAAATTTTTCAAACTAATAACACAAAGTGTGGTAAAATATAAAGAAAATGGGATACAGTAATTGGATCCAGTTATGACAAAAAATAATAAAGTCATCTTCAGTAAAAAGTTATAATTGAATTAATGGTAATCAGAAATGCTTCTTTTAGCCATTTGATGTTTCTTTATTTTTGCTGTTAGTGTTTTTGTCTGCCCACAAACATATATCAACTTGTACATCAAAAGAAAGGGGGTTCTCAAAGGAACATGGTCTTCGGATTATGTAAGTGACTTACTTATCTCGCAGATCTTTATAGTCTGAGGTCAATCGGTCATATTTACTATCAAGGTCCATTTTCTCCCGCTCAACATTATTTCTAGCTTTGGCTGTCTGGTCTGCCTCGGACATTAAGGCCTGAAGACGATTCTCTAGTTCTTTGATGACAGCTGACTGTAAGAAATTGAAGTTAAACCCATTGTTCAAAACTGCATGATATGTGTCAGTCAAAGATATACCGTATAGCCAGTGGATATTTTTGTGATTTTGCATAATTTTGTTGTGTTCATGTAAATTTAGTCCTTGAAATATTAATTGACAGTTAATAAGTCATATATACTCTACTAGCAAGATTACATTTAAGTAAAAACTGAGAAATCATGAAGTTTGAGAAATAGACACGTCACCACAACTCCTGTGATCTTGCTTTGCTTAACATTACAATACCATTGCTCTTTGTCTGGAATATGTAGCCTAAATATTAATCAAAATATCCCTATACAAAACACAGTTCATCATTTTAGTGTTAAATATAACAACAGTCAGTAAGTTCAAGGTGCTTCAGTCTTAAGACTAAAACCTTTATAAAATAAGGGATATCTTTGTTCTTACGGTTGTGTTTGTCTGTTGGTTATATTCCTTCTCCATTTTCAGCAGACGGCCGTTTGTGTCATCCAAAATCTCCTGTATATTCTTGGTGTGAATCTTCTGCATATCAAACTTCTCCTGTTCAAATTTGGCTACCATGTCATTCAACTGAAACAAAAAACACACAATTCTGTTTCAATAATGCTCTAAAACTCCACAAATAATATCTTTTAGGAAAATCAGACATGGTCTTAGCACCGACAGATTTATCATATATTCATCAACTCATCTGCCCTTCATATGCATTTTTGGGGATAAGAGAATAATTAAATAAATGGGCTTACCTCTTTTTCAAACTCATTTCTCCGTGTGATATTTGACTCCTCCACCATCTTTTTAAGCTCCATGATGTGTTTGTCCTTGGTGTCTCTCATAGCCTGGGAGTCCTTGACTAGTGTTTGGACTGAAAATATATACATCAAATAAACTAATGTTATTTTGCCATTATGTAATTTTTCATAAGTATTCATGAAAACTTGCTTTATGTTTTGAAAATTCATATTAGTTTTCTGTCTATTAACTACATAAATGTTTTTTATTACAGCTAGTAAACAATTACATCACAGCATGTATATATTTAAAGTAAGCTTACTTTTCTTTTCCATTTTTGAAATAGTTTCTTCCAACTCCTTTGCCTTTGATCTGTAGTGGGATTTTAATTCTTCAATCTCAGCATTTTTTCTATCTAATATCTGTAAGAAAAAAATATTTGGTAAATCAGACCTCTACCCTTGGAGATACTGGTCTCAAACCCTAGAGAACCCTGGAGAAGAATGTCCATACATGTACAGCAAAGACAGGAAAGTTCACAATATCCATCCTGTGATGTATGGTTTAATCCAGACAGTAATAAATATGGAGTTAAGATAAGGAAGTCCAGAGGATGCTGTTGGTTGGACACCAACTGACAAAACATGTATTTTAACCCACCTTCTGAACTGCAGCGTCATGTTTCTGTTGTAGTCGTAATTTTTCTTCATGAAATCTAGCTTCTAACATTTTTGTCTTCATTTGTAAATTCTGCAGGTGAAAACATTAAAACCGATGGTAAATCAACTGATTAAAAATATCATCATGGAAAACATAAAAAAAATATTGATGACGAAAGAAACAAAGATCGTAAAACTTAAGAATGCAGCGTGTTTTAAGTATCAGCTTGTTCAAAATATTACAAGTCTTTTTAAAGATATCATCTGATAGAAAAAAAAAATCTTGTGCTAACAAAACTTACATCTTTTCCATAATCCTTGGTTTGATCCATGTCAAATGTTAACTTAGTGGATGCAATGGAACCTAAAACATATAAGAGAAAGATTAATTACCTAACATTTCCACATTTCTAATGGTCACAGCAACTAACACTAAGCACAATATCCCAAGTTCCTATGGAAGACACAAAGCAACAGATCCATTGATCTATTGGTCAAACCCATGATTTTTGGATATCAGTCACAGGTTAGATTTATCAATGGAAATATTTCCCTATTTGAGATTTATATTGCAGCAAGTATTTTTCCAGGGTTACAAATATAATATTTTTCTCAGAATAGAGAACTGACCATTTTATATTTTAAATTTTATCAGGATTACTCTGACATTTTAAAACTTGATGAGAGAGATAACATATGTACATATATGTAATCACTTTGTGATTTACCTCCATGACCAGACCCCAATTTCTTGAAACAAAATTTAGTCAGAAGGGTTACATAAGATTATGAGTTTTTGACTAAAGTGTTTTTTGTTCCGAAAGATAGGGATCAGACAGAGGATTATAACAATGTGTTTTAACGTTATAAGGATACTACATTGATAGAGATATGACTTACCTCCAAACAGACCCGATGGAGGATTATAGTGATGTGGGGGTGAAGGTTGACTTAGCTCTTCTTCCTGGAAATATAACAAGTACTTTTTATACAAATTGTACCATGAAATATTTTGGCTAAAACAGGAAATGACTGTAATCTGAAAGAAATGATTGCCATGCTCCATTGTCATTTCCACTAAAATGGTTTATATTTTGGTTAGGCCTATATCCACTATATACTAAGGGTCTCTTTACTATACAAGTACTTTCTTATCAAGGATTTACAAATACCTTGCCTAGACATTACAGTTACTGATTGGCAGTATTTCTTTACATTTGTGCTTTTATTTACTAAACTAGGTATGTAGTAAAGGTAGTTTTCAACTTCATTATTTTGGATATAATATTTAATTGCTTTAATATTTTATTCCACAAGAGTATAATTGATGGAAAGTTAAAAATATTTTTTGATATGCATTGAATGTACCACAGATGGTTAAATACCTAAAATAGGGTTTGTGATATTTCACTGAAAACCAGATGTCCTGCATTATAATTCTAATACATGTATATATACATTCAAGTTGGTCTGCTATCTTCCAGATTTGATAGATTTTGTATGCTGCAATAGAATTCCTAACACAAAATTTCTTTACAAGCTGGAAAGAAGAAATCAAATCGAATCATCCCTCAACCATCACTAACATTGGTTGTTAAATCTGTAGCTAGCACATGTACATTGTAGCACAAAAACCACAAAATCAACCATAATATATTCAACAAAAAGTTCCAATGAGTCTTTGCTCTTTAGCTACCAGCTTCTCGGTGGCCTCTTGGTAATAAGTAAACTATTCCGTTTTTGTATACTACAGAGTTACCTCCCTTGACATCATTGTTTTGTGAACACTATGATGTTACACACACAAAAACAATATGAACACTTAAAAATGCTTCACACCATCATGCAAGGGACAAAATCTTCCGGCTTTTTGGTTATTGAGAATTTGTATGATTGGAAAATATGATTTCTGGATGAACAACGGACATGAATTAACTTGCCTTTTAGCAAATGAGCTATCAAACTAAAAACGAAAAATAAAAAACATTTTAAAGTTACTATGCCTTAAAATTGTGTTTACCATATACTATTTCTGGCTGGTAAATTAAACTCATAAATTTCTCATCTGGTGAAAGACTTATCTAATCAAAAATTCACAGTATTCTTGATCTCTGAGAAATGCTAATAGATTCTGGACAGTATCTTGGGACAAGCAGAGAAGACATGCATATTAAATAAATCCCTGCCCCAACCACTTCAGTTTGCAAGCCTCTCATTTCCAGGATCATCATTCTTAATACTAAACACATGTGTATGCTGGAAAATGAAAAAAAAGTGATTGTAAATCATCTGCATTAACTCAAGTTGAATTTGTGAAAATTTTCAACCATGATTTAATTTTCCAGAAACTTTCATTTTTAACAGGATTTTCTAAATTCCTCTCAAATGGTATTGACAATATAGCAAATGAAAATTAATCCAGAAAAATACAATGATTGAAAAGAAGTCCAGTCGTAACTGACAGTGAAAAAACTTATAACACTAAAGGACAATCTCATTGAAATTCTCTTGTAATTCTGTTTCACTACAATGCTCTATATATGGTACGCTCCAATACAAGATCTAACAACTTTCCTTTCGGGGTCACCTCAGCATGACACCTATGGTTAGCCAATTAGCATGTCGCCTATAAAATCTTCAGTGTGATTGAATCTCTCAGAAGTATGAATGGTTATTAGATCTTGTATCGGAGCATATCGTAGAACATTGTAGTGAAGTGGAATTACAAGTCTGATAATTAGATTGCACTAAAGGATGAAGAAAATTTCCAGCATTAGAGCTGACAATCCAAAAATAGACTTAGGTTAATGTTCCCAGGAAAGAACTCTTCGTTGTATGAAAGCAGAAATTCCTGTCAGATAACAGTAAGGCGGTTTATTACATAAAACAAAAAAACAGTCTTGGTGAAGGATAGACCAGATCTTAAATATCCTATCTGACAATTGACTATCAAGTACCAAGACCTTTACAGCTTTCTACTAGTTTTTTTTTCTTCAAATTAGCTATATTACAAAATATTACAGTTTTACTATTGAAAGAGTACTGTGTCAACAGTAATATAATTAAAGATAGTGATGATGGAATTACCTTTTTAACAAGACATAGAGTTCATTAATGTAATGATTGAATACAATGAATATTAAAAAAATCAGCACATTTGCACAGCATACATATCATATCATATTATACACATACTTAAAAGTCAATGTATGTAATAAATGATACATTTAAATATGAGACTACATTTGTATACAATGGTAAGGTTATCATAAAATAATATAAGATAGTTGTTTTTACTTGATGTTAGGTAACTATGGATATGGGAAAGGAAAACTGTGTAAGTAAAACGTACAAAAGTGTGAGTTAGGCCAAACTAATAAAATGTTTGTATGATTACAATCTATACTATATACTTCCTAAGAAGTATTATGTAGTATTTCAAGTTAAAGATATCAAGTTGATGAAAAAGCAATTGAATAAAAGGAAAGCTCTATTGAAATTTTTATGTATATCTAAAGAAAGAGAAAAATATTTCCTTTTCAATTTTTAAAGTGTTTTATCATCAACAGATACTTTATTTTGTTTGGCCTTTATTTAACACTGGGTAAAATAGGGCACTAGGAACAGGTGCTCTAGTTACTAGCCCGCAGTCTTACCTTCTTCCGTTTGTGTTTAGGTGACTCTTTGAAAAGTTTTCTCTCATCTGGCATAAAATGGGTATAGTACATGTATATAAATTCACACAGGTTGATGTATTATTTACTTTCACACACGTGCATACATACAATACACAAAAGAAAGGAGTCAGAGAATGTTCAGAAGATTACTGGCAGAGATAGATTGAGGTTAAATGACTTTATTTAATTAATTTCTAGGCTCTGTAATTAATACTTTATTTTAAGATTTTTATTGTCTATGACAAAAGATTTTTTTTCTTAAAGCTGACAATGCAAGTTAAAATTATTAACATGACTTTTTTTTAAATAAGTATACTCGTTTTTCCAAGAATCGTTTATGAGACATTCCCCGGTTGAGGACAGCCATTTTTGTTTTACATTCCGACGACTCACCGACCCCTATATAAAGCGCGTGAATCGACACACGCGCGCTCATTCATGTACATATACACCTAGTAGTCCACAGGTTATATCACCTACAAATAAGTAAACAAAACCCTCACCTGTAAAACTATATGGAACTATTTTTAGCAAGAAAACATGTCAACTCCTCTAAGTTGTCATTTAGATGTTTCTCAAAATAAAATTCCAACGCAAGTGAATAGAAATCCAAAAATAATCCGTCCACATATCGCCACGTATATCATCGTACCCGACGCACTCAACTGACCATATACACGTGATTACGTACCTGACCCGAACGAGCGACACTTAACAAGGACACACACGTGTCGTTGTACATGTACGTGTAAAACTTAGTGTATATTGAAGTGTTTTATTAGTTCGTATTGGACATATGTTGGGATATAGCTGACAACACATTCATCTATTACTTCAATGAAATATTGTCAGGTGAGTGCAGTGTTTATTTTCAATTTGACATTGTTATTTGCAATATCGGGGCATGTGTATCTGAGACAAGATATGTTTAGAATGATACACGTGTGTCAAGTGTCCCGTGCTTTATATAGGGGGTTGGCCAGTGAAGGTTACTAAGCAGAGCAAAAGAAAAATGGCTGCCACTTCCTTAGATACCACACTGTCATAACTAGGGGATGTCTCAGAAACAATTTTTGAAAAAAAAATATTTCGTTAATATTTTTTTTTTTAATTTCAACTGCATGTTTTTAACTTGCATTGTCAGCTTTAACATTATTTTCTATGATATAGACTTAAAGATAACATCATTTTCAATGATATCTGCTTCAATTTTAATAAGAGTTTCTAATTAAAAGCCTTAATCACATCATGATTTTTGTGATGTAAGTCATCTTTTTCTATTGTCCAGACATTATTTTTCTGTGATATAAGGGACACTCACCGTGTCCCCCCAGCCGCAGACTTTCTTCATCGTCAGACAGGAAGTGGGGTTTCTTTATCGTGGGTGACTTTCTACCGATACTAATATCATCCTATATCCCAAAGTTAAAAAATTAAATCTCGACATTACATATTAAACATGGTTTTATATAAAATTGTGGGCTACCTGTTAACTCTGTCAAAAAATTGTTCCGAAAACAGGGGGTCAGATTTGGTCTGAACTGAGCAGCAGGATCAAGAAACAAAATTTTGTAAGTTCTGATTTAGCCATCCAGAGACGGTATTCTAAAAAGGGATTGCAATTTTGACAGACTTTGACAAAAATTACAATTAAGATTCAGTGCTTCATAATACAAGAATGTGTGGAGTTCATACATGTAGTAACTTTTCACATCCAAAAAGTACAATGACTATACTTCATTTAACATTAAAAAACCCAGAGAAAAATAAATTCCTAAAATGCCAAATAAAATTTTATCAAGCAGGGGAAAGTCGGGTGAATATTTAGTAGATTGTTACACAAATATGTGTTATCAATTATGATTAATACATTTTTGTCTGCTATTTGTGTCCTGCCATAGACTTTATCAGTTATCAGCAAAGTCAATTGAGCCTAAGTCATGCATTACTACAACCGTACCACAGAACTAAACCTTGTCTAATAGTTGAACAGTAGAAATAAAATCTACATGCAACAAGAATAATAGCTGCTGTGTATGTTATAGTTAAAACCAATCAAAACAGTGGAAACCACTATGTCCAGATTGGGGATTTAGGTAATGGAGAATCATTTTAATGTTGATGATTCAAATGTTTTTTGTCAAAACGTCGAAGGGCATGGATGTTTAGAATGACATGGGTGGATTTGTTTTCTAATATTTGATCATAATTAGCTTTTTTAATTTGATTGTTTAAAATATGGACTTTATCTTAATTCTAAATTGTTCTGGGCAAGTGAGTTTCCAATGTTTGTGCACAATGAATGGTAAAAAGTAGGCAGGAGAGACAGAAAACACTGAAATAAATAATTATTATAACCTGAAATCAAAACAAACGTTGTTAAATATTGTTTAAACAGGAGGACAGCTGCAAGCTAAACATTAAAACTATAAGTTTTGAAAAAATCTTAGAGGGATCTTGGCACACAATAAAATCCAATCAAAGTTTGAAATATTGATCCACAGCAACATAGAAAACAAGAAAGGGAGAGATAGATAGTAAACATCTTGTGAATTGAATGGTGCTTTGATTAAACCAGACAGTCTAATTTAAAAAAGACCTTCTTCCAAGTGCTACTTACAAATGACATAACACCATGGTCTGGCATCTCCAATCCTCTGACGGGTGAAGTTGTGATGCGTATCGGTGACGTCATACCCCGTATCGGAGATGCTATGCTCGGGTCTTTATCAAGTTCTATTCCCATACTTGTATGAGGTCTCCTGTTTTAAATCGAATAAATTAATAAATATTTCACAAATCAACATTGCTTAACAAAATTAATTTAATAGTTCTTTATTGTGCATTTGTAGTTTTCTTTTCATACAAAGCTACAATTCATATTTGACCTTTAAACATCAGATTTGAGAGTATAAGTATAATCCAACTTCAGTCAAATTATCTAAATAAAGTTAATGATTCAGATGTTATAAAGAGGCGATTCCAGTGTAAATATTTAGAAGTTCAGTATTTTTGTCAGGGATTCAAATGAGTGATGTTGTGGCAGGGTGTATTTATTACTAACCTTCGAAGTCCCCGTTCATGTCCTATTGGTGATATCCCCGACCTAAACGTTGATGAAGCTGTTGGGTTTCCTATAGAACCTTTAAATAATGATGACCCAACTGAGGATGTCAGTTCTCCAGCCACCCAATCTGGTACTTTGTCCTGCATCATATTTACATCATATTTACTATATTACACATAAATTATTACCCTTTATAGAAATACATTTGAATTATTACTCTTAACCTATAAAAATTTGCTCAAGAAATTATGAAAGTTTTGAACATTTTGGTCACTTTTTCATGTGATATGCTCCTTAGAAACATAGTGTGTCAATGACATGATAATACGGAAACAAATTGGGTCTAAAAGAGACTTGTATTGGGCGAGGCAAAGAAAAGCCTGATATGTTTATTTCAATCTTAATTTTTTTATTGACAAGGTTACTAACAAACCAAGTAACAAATTAAACCCATCAAAGACACTTTGAAATAAATACTAACAAATAACTGTTGAAAATATAAACCAAACTGACTTCTGCAATTTGTACCTTATAGAATCGAATCACTCAAATATGTTGCTATGATTAACATCTGTTAATTAGTGTTAATTAAATAACCATATAAATAATTGTTGCTTTAATTTTTTTTACAATTGCTAATGCATTTTATTCTTATGATTTAAAAAAAATAGAATGTGACCTAAAACATAGACTTTGGGTACACTACAAGTTTACATACATCAGCTTGACCTTTCTTGCCTGATGGCTCATCAAAGTATATAGACTGAAATTACAAAGAGCATCAATATTGAAAATTTATTACATGATAAGTCATATTAAAATCCCATTTCTTTCCTCATGATATAGCATATGATTCTCTTTTTCTATGACAAATACATACATGGGTTTAGTAAATACATAACACTGTCTTCTTAACATAGAAAATCTTGATCTGGGAAACTTAACCAAATTAGAAAAAAATGTAAATGTCAACTTATGCAACATATATTATGGAATGTATTATAGTAAGGCAAGACAGCAATCCAATGCATTCATAATTGTGAACATTTCAGCATTGATGCAGTGTTTTTCCTGGGTATTTTGGGAAATTGCCACCTGGTAAAAATTGGGAAATTTTGTGCGATAAAAGTAGGAAATGAAAAATTTAAACTGTGTTTATGGAAATTTTGTAAAAGGTAGAAATAGACAATTATGCTTCCTAAGAATCAAGTGTAAGAATGGATATTAAAATACAACATTCAGTCTTGGGATTTCAGGAATTTTTTTAATTTCCTCACACAAAATATGCTTCAACTCATTGATTTGGGAAATTTAGACATAGATTTGAGAAAAAATAACAAGAAATACAATTGGGAATGGGGCCTAAGTTCGGCCCCAAATATATAGGCAGGAAAAACACTGTGATGAAAACAGTTTTTCAGGTATTTGTCTTAGGAAAATAAAAAATATTTTTCCAGAAATAGCAAACAAGTTAATAAACGATAAGAACAGGTGGTCACCATATATGGAGGTAGAGTGGGTAGGGGTCCGTCTTGAGGTTTACTGGTGAATGGTCCCTCTAAGACTCCTCTTTTCAGCATGTGTAACATCAGCTGGGCATAGGCATTACGATTTTTTCTGTTGTCACCGAAAAAACAGATCACTTAATTAATGGCATATACAGTACATCAAGTCAAATAATCCAATGAATATCAAAGATAACTTCACTTTCACCATAAACAGTTCAATATTTGTAACTTTGTACATGACATTCTCAATGACTTTCTAACAAATGATGTATAACCTTGTATATTATTTGTTACAAAAGTAAAACCTACCTTCCTGTTATTCCCATAACTGGCTCACAAAGTTTTTTTATCCATATTGCACATTTTTGTCGATCTGGAATATAATTTAGATAAAATATGATATATATATTTAAAAGAGCATATCATCAATTGCTCAATCATTCAAATCTCCACCACTGTTTTCCCTTTTAATTTTAAGAAATTATGTTTTATTTATAACACCCAAAAATAACATTTTACAAGTGTAATTAATTAACCTACAATTACATCACATAAACAATTACATTACTAAAGCTAGCTCTGTCTATATATGTCTATATTGTGTGTTTTCCATCAAGATAAAAAAGTATGAAATAATGATGTACATTTATATTTCAATTTTGATGATAGACTGTTTAGCAGCTTTCTATGTTGATGTTAAATGGAGATGATGACAAACCTGTTTTATGAGGAAGTTTCAACACATGTGGTTTCATGTCAGCCAAAACCTTATCAAACTTTTGGTCAAGGCCAAGATAAACTGGATCAGTTGACATACTGACAGCCATTGTATCTTCTTTTCCTTTTCTGTCTACCAGGAATGCTTAATTGTATATTGATTAATGCTGTGGGACTCCTCACATTTTGGTAACTGCCTCACAGCAACTGGTATTATTCTATATTGATACCAAAGAAAAACAATAATTAATATCAACGACATATTTAGAATAAATAGAAATATCAATATCTGATCCTAATTTGACTGTCGAAGTCTTAAATTGAGATGTATTTCAATAAATTGTTTTTTAATGAATTAACCCAAAGTCCATAGCACTGTGACGCTATATGAATTATAATGCATAGACATGTTTCCATATCAATTATTTCCTTTGATGTTCTCTGGACCTACTAATAATATCACCCTTCTGAATACCAGTGAATTCCAAAAGTGTGTGATATTTTACCATTCCCAGGCATTTGAGTTGAATTCAAAATGTATCAAATGACTGACTGGCATTAACAAATTTTTGTGAAATTGGGACTTGGCCATGGTTTGTCTCCCCTCATATTGAACCCTGTCAGTGTGTGCTAGTACTTCATATTATTGAACACAGACACAAAGTTATGGTGAAAGCAATATAATTGTCTCCCCTCAGGGATTTATCACCAAGCCATTTAAGGATTAAAAGTTATTACAAGCAATTATCCAGTCAAAGTCAATTAAGTTTTAAAAACCTTTCTCTTTATATTTAAGGTTTAGCAAAATTGGAAAGTAATACTCAGAAATACTTCATATTCAGGAAACAAGTTTCTAGCTAAGCTTACAGTATTTTGCAACAGGGGCATGCAACTGCAAGGGGTCGACTGCAAGTTCCGTCGTTATTTTGTATGACTTATTCAGTATCTGTTCTGACTAATGTACTTATTTAGATTAGAAAGCCAATATCATGTAGGCTATTTGCTAAGGTGGGGGCTAAACCATGTAGCCCGCCCCGAACCCGAGCTTTAAAACCCGAGCCTGAGCTTTGGTTATTTTGGTTGTGTTTTCTACACAACGAAAGCATATATTAAAGCGATTTTTGACACAACATTTCTTTGTGTTATGTTTTATCTTTCTATGTAAGTTATGTTTCGTGAAATTAATTTGAATTTCATAAATCGACCTTTATCACTTTTCAAGGGGCTAAACCATGTAGCCCACAATGGAGCGTGACATTTTACGATTTTTTCAAATTATTTAAGGATTAACTTGAATAGATTTTTTTATGTTATGGAGATATAACACAAAAATCTGAGTGTACTCTAAATAAACCGCAAAGCGGTTTATGATGAGAGTACACTCAAATTTTTGTGTTATATCTCCATAACATAAAAAATCTATTCAAGTTAATCCTTATAATTCAATTTATTAAAGATAATCTCTTCAACATTTAAAATTCATTTTGGGACTCTTTTGTCTATGAAATTATTACGCCGTCATCTCAGCCAATCAGAAGCGACGCTACAAACGACGACGCCATTTTTTCCTTTATGGGCTGATAAAGTAAATTTTTAAGCCAATGAAAATGCCTGTAACAAGCAAAAATGAATTATTAAAATATGATGCCTTTTTGACAAGAATTGACGTAACCCAAACACCAAGTAAACCTAGCTGATCATAAAGGTATAAATTTAAACATATCTATCCAATTATTTCATAACAAATTCTGTCTTTTTTGTAACTGCGTTGACAAGTAACTGTCTCGCCGATCTCTCTGTTTACCCGAGCCCGAGCTAAGGGCAGACAACTCTCCGACCCGAGCTTTTTTAATGACTGTACATGTAAAATGCACACATTATTATTACAATATAATATAATGTAATTAATGTAATAGCAGTTTATATGATATATTAATATTTGAATTTTAATTAAATGACATTCAGTAAAAAACTTGACTAAATTCAAATGAAAATTAATTAGATAATTAACTTTGTCCATGTATGAAATAAACATCAGTTATTCATGATATTGTTTATTTGGAGTGAACCATTTGTAGATTACTTCAATTCTTAGATCAAGGGAGATGTAGTGAAAATTTTACTTATCAGACCAGCTATGTTTACTTGTTGTTTGGATTAAAACAATTCTTCTAAGAAAAGCACAGATTTAAAATAATTTGGGAAAATCGTAAAATGTCACGCTCCATTGCGGGCTACATGGTTTAGCCCCCTGAAAAATGATAAAGGTCGATTTATGAAATTCACATTGATTTCGTGAAATATGAAATATATATATAGATAACAAATACCTCAAAGATTCTTTGTGCCAAAACTTGTTTTAATACGTGCAATTTTTGAGGAAAACGAAAATAACCAAAGCTCGGGCTCGGGGCGGGCTACATGGTTTAGCCCCCACCATTTGCTAACGTTTCTCAGGCATTACACTACATTACCCAATATTTCAAAGCTTTGGAACTTGCAATGATCTTAATTTCTGCTCTTGTTTCATGATTAAATTCTTTAGAAGAAGACCATATATATGTGTATAATACTACATAATTATCAAGCGCTAATTTGCTGTAATCGTCCAGCATAAGGCTTCAAGAAATCACATCACAAATATGAACAATCCTAAAACATGTGAACAGGCACAGGCTTGTCACCGACTTTTTGACACTTTACATTTTAACAAATTAAACAATTATTTGAATGCGTGCGACCATTTGAACTAAGTGAGATAAACATAAACCCTTACACGTCAATTTCTGCTGCTGCTAAACTATCCTTGTTCCATGACGAATTAAACGCAGTAACTTTTTTCGGTGTGTTATGATTATTCTGTTTTCAATTTTGCCGCAGCCACACCGGAAGAAACATCAAATAGTTCTTAGTGCGCATGCGCACAAGTAGTTTGTAGACTTCCTGTTATGAATCGCCGAACAACATGTGAAGTCAGAAAAAATCCAGAAATATGACAACAATTCGACCATTCAAGTGTGAGGATTTGTTCAGGTTCAATAATGTGTAAGTTCATATACTTTGAGTTTCATGATTTTCTTTGATTTTGTCGTTGACACCCGAACAGTCTGAAAGATGGGACGAAACATGTCGACATCCGTGCTAAAAAATAACGACAACAAACGACAAGAAACGACAACAAACGAAAACACGTTAAATACAAGGAAAAGTTAGTGACAACACAAGATATGTTATTCAGTACATTAAAATGAATATTCCTACCAAGTTTTATGAAGATTGGTGCAAAAATGAAGGAATTAGAGCGATTTGAATATTCTGAAATCGGCTGCTGGTCAACGATAAATCGAGTGACAAGAGGTTTGCCGTGACGGTATACCGACAACACGTTGTAACATCGAAAATGTTTTAAAAACCTAACGACAACAGAAGATATGTTATTTGTCATACTATAATGCATCTATGTACAAAATTTCATTAAGATTGGAACAAAAATGAAGACTTTATACCTGTTTTAATGTTACGTGATCGGCGACTGGTCAGGTTTATATCGCGAGTGTGTATGTTCAGTATTACCGACAACACATCATAGCATTAAAAAAATTACAAAAACCTAACGACAACTTAAGATATGTTGTTTGTCATACCATAATGCATCTCTGTACAAAATTTCATTAAGATTGGAGTAAAAATACCGGAGTAATGACGATTTCAAATATGAAGAGACGCAGAGTGTATACATGTGTGTAAGCCAAGCTTATATGTACAGTTCTAGATCCGACCGACAACACAAAGTATTTTACGAAATTACGCAGTAATGTTACCGTAAATAATAATATATGTAACCTATATCTAAAGAAAGTAATTCATGTCAATTGTAATGACTATTGATGAAGATTTGAATGAGTAATGGTCATTGAAATTCTCAGTAGACCGACGGCTTGCATACAGTATACATAGAAGAAGCACACACGTGTGTATATTATCAGTGTGATTACAGTTTGTGATTGTATTTATTGTTATGTAAAACATATGGTGTGTATATATACTTCCCATATGTTATCTTAAGAAATACATTATTATATGTTTTTTTTAATGGTACATTTTTGTATAAAATATTTGCGTATATTTTCGAGAGCATGAATGAACAACAAAGAAAAAACTCCGATAACGTCGTCTGTCTTTGGCGAGGATGGACTGATCAATTCGGATACTATCAAAGAATTTGATTCAGTATCAAGCAAAATCGATGATATGTATGGTGAACGTATGGGTACATATTGGTCTGAAAAAACTTTACCAACTATCCGGCGCAGGGTGGTTGAGGCCCCCATATACCCAAAGGCTGGAAAAACAACAACTGCGAATCAATGAATGACATCATAAAACTTGTTGGTGACTGGAAAAATTCGAAAAACGATTAGAGCACATACAAAACACGCAGTACAACCATGTGCGCAGATCGCGTCACAGAATAGGAGAGTACGAATTAGCTCCGCATGCGCAACATTTAAAAATAAGTTCAGTATTTTGGAGAGAACTGCCCGTTGTAGAAAGACAACGGAAAGTGCACAAGTTTTTGAAACTTGTGAAGCAGAAAAAGGAACTTATGTCTTCAAAAATCATTCAATAAATAAAATATGTAAGTTCAGTAATAAAAAGTGTTAAATAAACGTAATATTTGTAAGCTTCCCGAAATTAAAACTTACGATACGCAAGCGAAATCTTGTGTGCCCGCAAGACGGGATTCAAGATATTAAAACTTAATCTTTCAAATAAAACGTATTAAATAAAGTCAAAGTTACCGCGTAAATAAAAAAGTGAATTAATATAAAAATATTTACGCAGCTAAAAATACACACACACAAAAACTAACGTGACGCTACCCAATTTGGAACGCTACCCAAAATGAAACACTTTTAAAAATATGTGATACAGAATTTTCAGTTTGCAATCTAAACTAACAATAACAGTCCTGAACAAAAATTAAGGTGCTGACTAATAACTGTGACAATTTTAATATGCCATTTTCTTTCCAGTTGCTTATTATCTGTATTTTAAAATGAAAATAATTAAATTTTGAAAAACACCGGGAAACGACATTGTGCGACAACCCTTAAAACACCATATATTTAAAAATGAGAAAAATAAATGCTGAATGGAATATTTTTGAAAGACATGTGCCCTGAATAAACTAAAATATGTTTGAACTTTCTTTAAATGAATTCAAACATTTTTTATCATGCCTGGACATTTATTAATCAAACTTTATTTAGGAGGTGTTTCATTTTGGGTACTCAAATCTGCTGAAACACAGGGCTGACAAGTAAACAAATCATGAAATTAATAATTCAAGCATCTATTTGTGGAATGTTAAGAAAAAAATCTGGATTCAACCACATGTAAGAAATTTTTTACAATTATCTTCAAAAAGTGTTCCAATTTGGGTAGCGTCACGTAGGGTCTGGAAACATACTCGTGTATTGAGTATGGCCTAGAGTTCTACACCGACTATAATTATGATTACACAATAATGGCTTAGACAAACAGTATCGAGACCCTATGCACTCGTACACACACGTGTACAGGCGTGTGTGAGTCGTCGATCTGTTGTCGGTAGTAAACCTGACCAGTCGCCGATCTCGTAACATTAAAACAGGTATAAAGTCTTCATTTTTATTCCAATCTTAATGAAATTTTGTACATAGATGCATTATACTATGACAAATAACATATCTTCTGTTGTCGTTAGGTTTTTTAAAACATTTTCGATGTTACAACGTGTTGTCGGTATACCGTCACGGCAAACCTCTTGTCACTCGATTTATCGTTGACAAGTGGCCGATTTCAGAATATATTTAAATCGCTTTAATTCCTTCATTTTTGCTCCAATCTTCATAAAACTTGGTAGAAATATTCATTTTAATGTACTGAATAACATATCTTGTGTTGTCACTAACTTTTCCTTATATTTAACGTGTTGTCGTTTATTGTGCAGGCGAGGCCGAGAGCTGACGCACGCTTACACTTTTGAGTTTGCCCGAAAGTTGTCAATTCTTGTCGTTTGTTGTGTCGTTATTAAGCTTGTGACTCGCCCAATGAAACAAAAGCTAACCCGTGAAAATATATACTAGATCTAGCCTATATCGTAGGTCTCATTTTGTGGATGTGACTGAAAACCATATTTTTAATCAAAATCAGTGTATTTTCCAGTTTCTTTATATACGTATTGTTTTAATATATAAAATTAAACATGTATTTGATTTTCCTTCAGAAAAAACAAAATTCAAGATTTGCGAAAATAAAAAAAAAGTCCTTTTTTACGGTTGCACAGAACATTTCTATCTCTCTTTTTTTTTTCAGCTCCCGCATCTATATACATATTGATTGTCCATTTGTTTGGAGGGACATCGAGCAACAAGAAATTGCCAAATTGATAAAAAATTAAAAAATTTTTAATTTAAACTAATCTCAAGGACCCGATGACATTCATCCAAAGTTATTAAAAGAACTTGAACCTGTAATATGTAAACCACTATAAATTCTTTTCAACCAGTCAATCCGTACAGGCTTGTGAATGGAGCTTGGAAAGTAAAAAAATAACAGCAATTTTTAAAAAAGAGATAAGTGATATGCAGGGAACTACAGGCCAGTCAGCTTAACGAGCATCGTAGGGAAATTTTTGGAATCTATTATTAGAAATTGTGTGATGGATCATATCTCATGAAGAACAATCTCATAAGCAGTCAGCAATTTGGATTTGTTAAAGGCTGGTCCACAGTACTCTAGCTCCTGAAAACCATGGATGAGGATGAATGGACAAAAATAATAAAAGTTCAAAGGTGGGCTAACAATTTACTGCCTGGATTGAAGAACTATTTATATGAAGAAAGATTAACTCAGGCTAATTCTTTTACATATAACCGAGAAGCAAAATATGGCATAAATGTAAGTTTGCAAACAAAATTTATTTCATACCCCGATGAAATTAAAAAATAGTGACTTCAATGCTTATAATTAATTTTTCAGGCTACTTTATAAAATGAAATACGTTTACACGTACGATTCCATTTATTTTTTCCAAGGGATTATTTTTTCCAAACCAATGCGCAACATCAATGTTTCTATTGTGACGTCATGATAACGTAGGGATATTTTTTTTCATCGTGGAATGGAAAAAATGAATAGGCCAATCAGAAAGCCAGAAACAAAGAGAAAATTTTATTTTCTTATGAACCATATAACATAAAGTATTGACAAATTCCAAGTCATTGTTTCTGTAATGATACATTTGTAAAGAACATTTATACAGACGAAGTTATCTGAAGATATGGCGTTGTCAGGTATTAAACCGCCCGAATTAGATTGGAATAGTGCTTGAATAAACCGAACATGTGGAAAAAGTTTAGGCAGCACTGTGAACTTATTTTCAATGGTCCCCTGAAAGGAACCGATGAAGAAATTCAATGTTCATATCTACTTCTATGGATTGGCCAATGTGGTCGCGATGTGTACAGTACTTGGACACTTACCAGCGAGCAGTGTAAACTTTTGAAAACTTGTTATGATGGGTTGGAAAACCATGTTCAGCCCAAGACAAATCCTCATTTGCCAGATACAAGTTTAATAACAATGTACAAGGGTCTAGTCCGTTCGACGATTTTGTCACACGACTCAAAATGTCATCAAAAGATTGTTCATTTGGTGAAGAAGGTGGACGATACGATGAAATGATACGAGACGGAATTGTGTTTGGAGTGACGTCACAGAAGGTACGTAAAAAACTCATAAACGAAGGGAAAGACTTGACATTAGAGAAAGCTATACAGATAGGACAAAGTTGTGAATACGCGCATGAACAACTAAAGACAATGAAAACTCAGGAAACAACACAAAGTCAACAATCATCAGTAAATGCTGTAATGGGAAACTCGGGTCAGAAATGAGGACATTGTCACCACAGGAGGAAAAAGCCACTTAGGCAGCAAAAAATGAAGAGAAGTCTCACACATCAAAGGACTGTGGTTACTGCGGATACGATCATTCAAAAACAGACAATTGCCCCGCAAAAGGCAAACAATGTAACAAGTGTCACAAGTGGAATCATTTTTTTAAGAAATGTAGATCTGTTAACTCTATTGATATTGATAGTGAATCAGAGTCATCTGATAATTATTTCATTGATGTTGTCCGCTCAGGTGTTAAGAATAATGCCCCTATTTCCACTGACCAAGCTTTTGTCCAGGTAAATGTGGGTCCCAGCCATAAACCTGTGAAATTTAAGGTAGACACAGGTGCCCAGGTAAATATCATACCTAAAGATTTATTTTGCAAATTGTACCCTGAGTTAGAGTTGTCCAGACCCCGCAAACATTTGTCGTCCTATAATGGCTCAACAATCCGTATGTCAGGTTGTTGTAATTTGAAATGTGTGTACAAAGGTCATGGTATAACAGCTGAGTTTTACATAGCTGATACGACTTCCATTCCCATTCTAGGTCTCAAGTCTTGTCTAGATTTGAAACTAATAAAGTTGATCTACTCTGTAGGTGAGACTACTCCGAGTAGCGGAGCACCCTTAGACAAATTGTCGGTCCTCAAGGAATATGCCGATGTATTCGATGGTATCAATAATTTTCCGGGTACATGTAGTATCCAACTCGATCCAAAGGTGCAACCAACCGTGCACCCACCGCGCAAAGTACCTGACGCGCTTCAGGAAAAACTTAAGCATGAGCTTGACCGCATGGAGAAAGCGAACGTTATAACCAAAGTAGACACACCTACTCCGTGGGTAAACTCCCTGGTCGTCGTAGAGAAGTCCTCGGGTAAGCTTCGGATATGCCTCAATCCGCAAGACCTTAATAAGGCAATTAAGCATCCCCATTACCCCATGAAGACTTTGGAGGAGGTTCTGTGCACGATACTTTACAAAACTTGATGCAAGTTCCGGATATTGGAACATTAAACTCGATGAACCATCATCTTACTTGACTACATTTAACAGCCCATTCGGAAGGTATAGATTCCTCCGTATGCCCCTTGGCGTACAGTCATCGCAAGACGAGTTCCAACGCATAGTCGACGAGAGCTACGAAGGGCTATCTGGTGTCACCGCTATCGTCGATGATATTTTGGTCTTTGGTTCGATGCGAAACGAACATGACGAGCGCCTCCGAGCTGTGCTAGATCGTTCTCGCACAGTAGGCATTAAGCTTAACGACGACAAGCTAGAGGTCAGTGTAAGCAGTGTTCGATATTTTGGTCACGTGTTGACGTCGCAAGGATTAGAACCGGATCCCGACAAGGTCACCGCCATTCGCGAAATGGAACCCCCTCGTGACAAATCTGAACTCGAAACCGTCCTCGGAATGATAAATTACTTAGCAAAGTTTGCTCCGAAACTCTCCGAAGTGACATCTCCGTTACGTCAATTATTGCCACGTGACGTAGAATTTGTGTGGGAACAGCCGCAGATAGACGCATTTCTAAAGATCAAGGATTTGATCGCACAGAGTCCGCTACTGTCCTATTTTGATCCGAATGAGTCAACTACCTTGCAGGTAGACGCGTCAAGATACGGATTAGGCGCTACTCTTATGCAGAATGGCAAACCTGTATCCTATGCGTCCAAGTCTCTGACCCCGACCGAGGTCAATGTTCGCCATAGTATTTGGGTGCAAGCGATTTCATCATTACGTATTTGGTAGACCGATCGATGTGGAATCCGATCACAAACCACTTGAATCAATACTTAAGAAACCTATAAGTGTCGCCCCTGCACGCTTGCAGCGTATTATGTTACAGTTACAGAAGTATGACATTACGGTCCGACATGTACCAGGAAAGGAAATTCCTGTAGCAGACATGTTATCACGCAAGTCTATGCCCAACACTTACCCCGAACTCTCGGAGGGCATGGAAGTTCAAGTTCACGCTGTTATGTCAAACTTACCGATTAGCTCGCGTAGGTTAGAAGAACTCCAGAACGCGACTACGTCCGGCCAGCAGATGAAAAGGTCATACGAGAAGGCTGGCCGGAAATCAGGAAAGATTGTCCTATGTCAATAATTAAATACTGGAACTTTCGTGAAGAACTGACTGTCATGAGTGATGTGGTCTTTAAGGGAAACCGCATAGTCATTCTCAAGGCACTCCGAGCTGAGATGTTGAGTATACTCCATACAGGCCACATGGGTATCGAGAAATGTCGTAGTCGAGCTCGCGACGTCATGTCTTGGGCGAGCATGCGCGACGTCATGTTCTGGGCGAGCATGAACTCAGACATTTCTGAATAAGTCTTGAACTGTGACACATGTCTTGAATTACGGAACTCAAATCCTAAAGAACTGTTGTCTCCGCGTGAGATACCTACCTGTCCCTGTCAGGTAGTAGCCAGTGATCTGTTCACATGGGATGATCAAGAATTGGTTGTTACTACTGACTACTATAGTCGTTATTTTGAGGTCAGCTTGTTGACCAGCACAACAAGTTCTAACGTTATTAGGAAGACATATTTGCACAACACGGAACACCCATAAAGGTGATTACAGACAATGGGCCGCAATACTCCAGCGCAACATTTGCAGATTTTTCATGCGCATGGGACTTTGTCCACGAGACATCTAGTCCTTTATTTCCGCAATCCAACGGCCTCACAGAAAGAACCGTCCAAACGGTCAAGAGGATATTTTCCAAGGCTAAGACTGACCAGAAGGATCCATATTTGGCGTTGCTCGAGTATCATACTACGCTTGACTCCGGTCTGTCTCCTAGTCAACTGCTGATGGGTCGTCGTCTACGTTAATTATACCGACGTCAACCGAACTTCTAGAACCTAAATCTAGTCAGTCCGATCACTCCCGACATCTTTCCGAAATGAAAAGAAAAAAAGAAAATCAGAACTACTACCACAACAAAGGTTCAAAACACCTTGCTGAACTGGAAATAGGTGAAACGGTGAGGATCAAACACGATAAAAAATGGTTACCAGCGGCCGCCGTAAAACAAAATGATGCAAGATCGTACACTGTGCACACTCCTGATGGTGGATTTTACCATCGTAACCGCTGACAGTTATTGAAGACCAATGAAAAGTTGCTAGACGTGAATGATCTAGAAACTCCTAAACTGAACCATGACTTCAATTTTGGCGATAGTTCGACCAGAAGCTCAGTTGCCTTGCCCAAAGATACTGCCCCAGCAGTAAAACCAAAAGCAGTTGTCCCGGGATCCCCTGTAAAATCTACTTCCCATGTAAAGCTGAAGGTAGATCTTCCAAAACCCTCTTCTCCTGTTGTAAATACCCCCCATCCTACATCACATGACTCTGGTTACACTACACGTTCAGGTCGTCAAGTGAAACCCAAAGTAATTACATCAATGTAATGGAATCAAAACACACGTTATGTGGACAAACATTATTACCGATTCCTAATGTGTTAATTTGTGGATAAACTGTTTAGTTTCAATTTAGTGATTTCTGCAATCATTCAGCGATTATTACGATTATTTTGCGTTATATGGACAACAGACTAGTAGATTGAATAATCATTAGTTTATTGTTTATCATTTGTTTTTCAGTGGTCACCCGAGCAGGTATATAAAATGTGTTATTAATCGTGAATATAATCCAGTACAAATTTCATTTGTGGTTTATAGACATTCATGGACTATGGACAGCAACAAATAAATTCTTTAATTAAAAGAAGAGAGATGTAATGATATGCGATATCTTATGGCATAATATTAATGGTGTGCTGCTCCCTAGAGGTGCAGTTGTCTCCCTTGTGTAATTGTTATGTAACGCATGCTCGGTGTGACATCCGGTGTAGCACATGGCAGAATAAAGCTGGAGCACGATGTTGTTCCTCTTATCTTGTTTGTCATTGTCAGAGACCTCTACCAAGCGGTAGCATCATTACAGTTTCGTATTTCAATTGAGACCGTTGTAATTACATAACCACTGAGGAGGTGATAAAATGATTTTTAGGCAAGACAATGCACATAACAAGGTAAACACACTACTATCAGAGCGATTGGAGCAGTTCTATACAAAAGTAGCATTACTCTACAAGCAAGGTACAGGGTTCGGCATACAAGATGTTCGACCACAATATGTGTAAAGGCGGACAGCGAGCAAGTTTGAACATTTCACACGCATTTCACCACCATGGACTTTTCTGGCATATCACAGTAAAACCGACTGATCTAATTTCCATTAAAAACAGGTTTGTCCCGATATACCTATAAATTCTAATGTTCTCTTAGACTGAATTGTCTCTTTAAGCTCTCATCCTTAGTATATAGGCGCAATGAAGGAAGTATGATTGATTTTTTTTAAAAATGTGCTATCATCCACCCATATCACAGGGACTTTCATTGTGTCATTTAAACAGAGAAACAAATCCGGGAAATGCATTAAGCCTGGATAAATCAAGGTGCAGATTGGACGTGAGGAAATATTCATTTACCGAGCGTATTGTTGGCAACTGGAACTCTTTAACTGAAAGTGTAATACAGTCACCTAATCTAAAAACCTTTGAAAAAACGTTTGGACAAATTTTGGGATAATGAAGAAATGAAATTCAAAACAACGCCGGTATAACGTCACAAGAAAAACTTTATTCCGTTATTTGAATAAATGAGTATGGACTATGATCTGAATATAGAGGCATGTATAGTGCCTGCATTCAGAATAAACTAAATTAAAGTTAAAATTAAGTTAATTAATTTAATTTTATTAGATATGAAACACTGTTGTTATGAGCACTTATTTTTAGTTTAAAAGAGAAAATGTTCACTTGTTGTCTCATGGTCATGATATTTATAATTTATAAGATGAATATAATGTACCCAGTAACTAAATTTGTTTGTGTATATAAAATTTGCTGAATTTTAATCTTAATTTTTCTTTTTTTATTTCTAGGAACCTGGACCCTCTCACAGAAACTGTATCCTTTAAGGGAAAAGCATAAATTTCACTAATTTCATAACAAGATATGATCCTTGAAATGTGATTCATGAAATCATTTAACTTCAAGATAAAGGATTGTCTGTGTCAAAACTTCATATAATTTAAATGTAGATGAACAGGGAAAATACACATTACTTTGAACTTGGACAATTGCGACCTGTGTTCGATTCCTGGTCGGGGCTTTCGACCACAAATCGAACACGGGTCTGTGTGAAAACTACGTCTCTACTGCTGGAGCCAAAGAAGCATGCTCTAGCTGTCAGCTGAGTGACAGAGACCATATTTAACACTATAAATACACTGGTAGTTCTAGATAAGAAAACACCTTAGCAAAAAATGCTGAAACCTTTCTTTTTTTCTTTAGCAAAAAAGAAATGTTTTTAGCAGAACTCAACTAGTGTCTGACAAAGTTACTTTTTTGTTCTTTAAAAATTATCAAAAATATGAGTGATTTCTACAATAGTTTACAATGCTTTTAATTGCTAAAAGTAAACTAAGAAAATAATAAAAGAACATTTCATACTCTTTCACATATTTCCCCCCCCCCTATTTCTCAAGGCTATAACCAGGCCATTATTTTATCAGTGTATCATTTGGAATAACAAATGTTTAAGCACTTAAATTCCATCTAGCATCATATGAACTAAAAAATGGAATTACAAATATATTTTACTTCTTCAGTAAAAAAAATGACTTAGCAAAAAATGCTAAAATGATTATTTTTATTTTAGCAAATAATGTCTACCATTAGCAGAATACCCAAAATGCTATCCATAGAGTGAGCACAGATATACAAACCACACTGACACATTTCTTTTAAAATAAAAGACTTGTATAGTCCTAATAGTCCTAGAGAATGTGTAATTGTATCTTAAAGCTGACAATGCAAGTTAAAAAGTATACATTTAAGATTAAAAAAAATAATTATGAGTTGTTTTTTTTTCAAAATTTTTTACACGACTTCTTCTTAAGAACCAAAAGGCCCAGGATATTCATATTGGGCCTGCAGCATGCTGGGATAAACAGCTACCAAGTGTGTTCAAATAAATGACCTTGACCTTCATTCAAGGTCACAGGGGTCAAATAGGCTAAAATATTTTAATGACTTCTTCTCAAAAACCAAAAGGCCCAGGATACTCATATTGGGCCTGTAGCATGCTGGGATGAAGGGCTACCAAGTTTGTTCAAATGAATGGCATTGATCTTCATTCAAGATCACAGGGGTCAAAATGGCTAAAATCTTTAAATGACTATGTTGTATTGTGCCAAAAGTCAGATGACCGTTAAGGCCCATGGGCCTCTTGTTCTATAATGGGTTAAATTTGGCAAAAATGTCTGAAAATGGTGCTTTTTGTAGCTCAAAATTAAGGAGTAGGGGTATCCATATGTTGTTATTCTGAGAAAAATTATTAGTCTTATTATCAAAACTGGTATATTTTTTTAAAGAAGACTACTAGAAAAATAATAAATTCTACAAATATCCATACATATCAAACACCTCATTAGGAAATTATGGCTTTAATCTCTTGTATATATGGTCAAAACGGCAAAATTCCCATAAAATCCAATATTTTGTCAACTAGGAACCTTTGAGTGACAATAGCTTAAAAACGAGCACACAGACATATGATTTTTCTTCCATTTTCTTTTATGGTATGAACTCCTATTTCAAAAATCTATGTCAGAAAACAAGTTTAATACAAGAAAATTTTGACTTCTCAGAGGAGTATTAACCTTAACTAGACTCAGTATGGGCTTCCATTTTACATGCAGTATTTAGCTCATTGGCCAGAATAACTTCCAGGGTGGCAGAGTCTCCAAATGGCCAAATTATGGGTTACAGTGAGTAAACATTAATTTTTTTTATTATCTATTTCTATGTTTTTGCCTCTATCCGGTCACAACTATATTCTGTTTTGGTCCCCCCATACTGATCACCACACAATCCCCACTCACTACTTCCAAATATATGTCCTAGGTCACACAATCCAGTCACCACTAATCTGTGTTTGCCCTACACTCCTCAGTCACCTTTAATCTGTGTCCTAGGTCCCACAATGAAGTCTCCACTAATCTGTATCCTTTGTCCTACAACCCATCTCACTATTAATCTGTGTCCTAGATCCCACCATCCAGTCACACTAATCTTTGTCCTAGATTCCCCTAAACAGTCACAACTAAGATATTTTTCCTAAGTCCCACTATCCAGTCATCTCTCATCTGTGTCCTTGGTCCCACAATCAAGTCACCACTAATCTGTGTCCTAATTCCCACAATCCAGTCACCACTAATCTGTGTCCGTAAGTCCCACAATCCTCAAGCACCACTTATCTGTGTCCTAAATACCACAATCCAATCACCACTAACCTGTGCCTTGGTCCCACAATGCAGTCACCACTAATCTGTGTCCTAGGTCCAACAATCCAGTCACCACTTATCTGTGTCCTAGGTCCAACAGTCCAGTCAACACTAATCTGTGCCCTTAGTCCTACAATCCAGTCACCACTAACCTGTGTCCTAGGTCCAACAATCCAGTCACCAGTAATCTGTGTCCTAGGTCCAACAGTCCAGTCAACACTTATCTGTGCCCTTAGTCCCAATAGTCACCACTAATCTGATGTCCAACTATTCAGTCAAATAAATCTAGTCACCACTTATCTGATGTCCAACTATTCAGTCGAATAAATCTAGTCACCACTTATCTGATGTCCCAACTATTCAGTCAATAAATCTAGTCACCACTTATCTGATGTCCAACTATTCAGTCAAATAAATCTAGTCACCACTTATCTGATGTCCAACTATTCAGTCAAATAAATCTAGTCACCACTTATCTGATGTCCAACTATTCAGTCACATAAATCTAGTCACCACTTATCTGATGTCCAACTATTCAGTCAAATAAATCTAGTCACCACTGATCTGATGTCCAACTATTCAGTCACATAAATCTAGTCACCACTTATCTGATGTCCAACTATTCAGTCAAATAAATCTAGTCACCACTTATCTGATGTCCAACTATTCAGTCAGAATAAATCTAGTCACCACTTATCTGATGTCCAACTATTTCAGTCAATAAATCTAGTCACCACTTATCTGATGTCCAACTATTCAGTCACATAAATCTAGTCACCACTTATCTGATGTCCAACTATTCAGTCACATAAATCTAGTCACCACTTATCTGATGTCCAACTATTCAGTCAAATAAATCTAGTCACCACTTATCTGATGTCCAACTAATTCAGTCAAATAAATCTAGTCACCACTTATCTGATGTCCAACTATTCAGTCAAATAAATCTAGTCACCACTTATCTGATGTCCAACTATTCAGTCACAATAAATCTAGTCACCACTTATCTGATGTCCAACTATTCAGTCAATAAATCTAGTCACCACTTATCTGATGTCCAACTATTCAGTCACATAAATCTAGTCACCACTTATCTGATGTCCAACTATTCAGTCGAATAAATCTAGTCACCACTAATCTGATGTCCAACTATTTAGTCACATAAATCTAGTCACCACTTATCTGATGTCCAACTATTCAGTCAAATAAATCTAGTCACCACTTATCTGATGTCCAACTATTCAGTCAAATAAATCTAGTCACCACTAATCTGATGTCCAACTATTCAGTCAAATAAATCTAGTCACCACTTATCTGATGTCCAACTATTCAGTCAAATAAATCTAGTCACCACTTATCTGATGTCCAACTATTCAGTCAAATAAATCTAGTCACCACTAATCTGATGTCCAACTATTCAGTCAAATAAATCTAGTCACCACTTATCTGATGTCCAACTATTCAGTCGAATAAATCTAGTCACCACTAATCTGATGTCCAAATATTTAGTCACATAAATCTAGTCACCACTTATCTGATGTCAAACTATTCAGTCAAATAAATCTAGTCACCACTTATCTGATGTCCAACTATTCAGTCACATAAATCTAGTCACCACTTATCTGATGTCCAACTATTCAGTCACATAAATCTAGTCACCACTTATCTGATGTCCAACTATTCAGTCAAATAAATCTAGTCACCACTTATCTGATGTCCAACTATTCAGTCAAATAAATCTAGTCACCACTGATCTGATGTCCAACTATTCAGTCAAATAAATCTAGTCACCACTTATCTGATGTCCAACTATTCAGTCACAAAAATCTAGTCACCACTGATCTGATGTCCAACTATTCAGTCAAATAAATCTAGTCACCACTGATCTGATGTCCAACTATTCAGTCAAATAAATCTAGTCACCACTAATCTGATGTCCAACTAATCAGTCAAATAAATCTAGTCACCACTTATCTGATGTCCAACTATTCAGTCAAATAAATCTAGTCACCACTTATCTGATGTCCAACTATTCAGTCACATAAATCTAGTCACCACTTATCTGATGTCCAACTATTCAGTCAAATAAATCTAGTCACCACTAATCTGATGTCCAACTATTCAGTCGAATAAATCTAGTCACCACTAATCTGATGTCCAACTATTCAGTCGAATAAATCTAGTCACCACTAATCTGATGTCCAACTATTCAGTCGAATAAATCTAGTCACCACTAATCTGATGTCCAACTATTCAGTCACATAAATCTAGTCACCACTTATCTGATGTCCAACTATTCAGTCAAATAAATCTAGTCACCACTGATCTGATGTCCAACTATTCAGTCAAATAAATCTAGTCACCACTAATCTGATGTCCAACTAATCAGTCAAATAAATCAAGTCACCACTAATCTGATGTCCAACTATTCAGTCACATAAATCTAGTCACCACTGATCTGATGTCCAAACTATTCAGTCAAATAAATCTAGTCACCACTAATCTGATGTCCAACTATTCAGTCAAATAAATCTAGTCACCACTTATCTGATGTCCAACTATTCAGTCGAATAAATCTAGTCACCACTAATCTGATGTCCAACTATTTAGTCACATAAATCTAGTCACCACTTATCTGATGTCCAACTATTCAGTCAAATAAATCTAGTCACCACTGATCTGATGTCCAACTATTCAGTCAACATAAATCTAGTCACCACTAATCTGATGTCCAACTATTCAGTCAAATAAATCTAGTCACCACTTATCTGATGTCCAACTATTCAGTCAAATAAATCTAGTCACCACTTATCTGATGTCCAACTATTCAGTCGAATAAATCTAGTCACCACTAATCTGATGTCCAACTATTCAGTCAAATAAATCTAGTCACCACTTATCTGATGTCCAACTATTCAGTCAAATAAATCTAGTCACCACTTATCTGATGTCCAACTATTCAGTCAAATAAATCTAGTCACCACTTATCTGATGTCCAACTATTCAGTCAAATAAATCTAGTCACCACTTATCTGATGTCCAACTATTCAGTCGAATAAATCTAGTCACCACTTATCTGATGTCCAACTATTCAGTCAAATAAATCTAGTCACCACTAATCTGATGTCCAACTATTCAAGTCAAATAAATCTAGTCACCACTTATCTGATGTCCAACTATTCAGTCAAATAAATCTAGTCACCACTTAATCTGATGTCCAACTATTCAGTCACATAAATCTAGTCACCACTTATCTGATGTCCAACTATTCAGTCAAATAAATCTAGTCACCACTTATCTGATGTCCAACTATTCAGTCAAATAAATCTAGTCACCACTTATCTGATGTCCAACTATTCAGTCAAATAAATCTAGTCACCACTTATCTGATGTCCAACTATTCAGTCAATAAATCTAGTCACCACTTATCTGATGTCCAACTATTCAGTCGAATAAATCTAGTCACCACTTATCTGATGTCCAACTATTCAGTCAAATAAATCTAGTCACCACTTATCTGATGTCCAACTATTCAGTCAAATAAATCTAGTCACCACTGATCTGATGTCCAACTATTCAGTCAAATAAATCTAGTCACCACTAATCTGATGTCCAACTATTCAGTCAAATAAATCTAGTCACCACTTATCTGATGTCCAACTATTCAGTCAAATAAATCTAGTCACCACTTATCTGATGTCCAACTATTCAGTCACATAAATCTAGTCACCACTTATCTGATGTCCAACTATTCAGTCACATAAATCTAGTCACCACTTATCTGATGTCCAACTATTCAGTCACATAAATCTAGTCACCACTTATCTGATGTCCAACTATTCAGTCACATAAATCTAGTCACCACTTATCTGATGTCCAACTATTCAGTCAAATAAATCTAGTCACCACTTATCTGATGTCCAACTATTCAGTCACATAAATCTAGTCACCACTTATCTGATGTCCAACTATTTCAGTCAAATAAATCTAGTCACCACTTATCTGATGTCCAACTATTCAGTCAAATAAATCTAGTCACCACTAATCTGATGTCCAACTATTCAGTCACATAAATCTAGTCACCACTAATCTGATGTCCAACTATTCAGTCACATAAATCTAGTCACCACTAATCTGATGTCCAACTATTCAGTCAAATAAATCTAGTCACCACTAATCTGATGTCCAACTATTCAGTCAAATAAATCTAGTCACCACTTATCTGATGTCCAACTATTCAGTCAAATAAATCTAGTCACCACTTATCTGATGTCCAACTATTCAGTCAATAAATCTAGTCACCACTTATCTGATGTCCAACTATTCAGTCAAATAAATCTAGTCACCACTAATCTGATGTCCAACTATTCAGTCACATAAATCTAGTCACCACTTATCTGATGTCCAACTATTCAGTCACATAAATCTAGTCACCACTTATCTGATGTCCAACTATTCAGTCAAATAAATCTAGTCACCACTTATCTGATGTCCAACTATTCAGTCAAATAAATCTAGTCACCACTTATCTGATGTCCAACTATTCAGTCAAATAAATCTAGTCACCACTTATCTGATGTCCAACTATTCAGTCAAATAAATCTAGTCACCACTTATCTGATGTCCAACTATTCAGTCACATAAATCTAGTCACCACTAATCTGATGTCCAACTATTCAGTCAAATAAATCTAGTCACCACTGATCTGATGTCCAACTATTCAGTCAAATAAATCTAGTCACCACTAATCTGATGTCCAACTATTCAGTCAAATAAACTAGTCACCACTTATCTGATGTCCAACTATTCAGTCAAATAAATCTAGTCACCACTTATCTGATGTCCAACTATTCAGTCAAATAAATCTAGTCACCACTTATCTGATGTCCAACTATTCAGTCAAATAAATCTAGTCACCACTTATCTGATGTCCAACTATTCAGTCAAATAAATCTAGTCACCACTTATCTGATGTCCAACTATTCAGTCACATAAATCTAGTCACCACTTATCTGATGTCCAACTATTCAGTCACATAAATCTAGTCACCACTTATCTGATGTCCAACTATTCAGTCAAATAAATCTAGTCACCACTTATCTGATGTCCAACTATTCAGTCAAATAAATCTAGTCACCACTTATCTGATGTCCAACTATTCAGTCAAATAAATCTAGTCACCACTAATCTGATGTCCAACTAATTCAGTCAAATAAATCAAGTCACCACTTATCTGATGTCCAACTATTCAGTCAAATAAATCTAGTCACCACTTATCTGATGTCCCAACTATTCAGTCAAATAAATCTAGTCACCACTTATCTGATGTCCAACTATTCAGTCAAATAAATCTAGTCACCACTTATCTGATGTCCAACTATTCAGTCACATAAATCTAGTCACCACTTATCTGATGTCCAACTATTCAGTCAAATAAATCTAGTCACCACTTATCTGATGTCCAACTATTCAGTCAAATAAATCTAGTCACCACTTATCTGATGTCCAACTATTCAGTCACATAAATCTAGTCACCACTAATCTGATGTCCAACTATTCAGTCACATAAATCTAGTCACCACTTATCTGATGTCCAACTATTCAGTCAAATAAATCTAGTCACCACTAATCTGATGTCCAACTATTCAGTCAAATAAATCTAGTCACCACTTATCTGATGTCCAACTATTCAGTCAAATAAATCTAGTCACCACTTATCTGATGTCCAACTATTCAGTCACATAAATCTAGTCACCACTTATCTGATGTCCAACTATTCAGTCAAATAAATCTAGTCACCACTTATCTGATGTCCAACTATTCAGTCACATAAATCTAGTCACCACTTATCTGATGTCCAACTATTCAGTCAAATAAATCTAGTCACCACTTATCTGATGTCCAACTATTCAGTCAAATAAATCTAGTCACCACTTATCTGATGTCCAACTATTCAGTCACATAAATCTAGTCACCACTTATCTGATGTCCAACTATTCAGTCAAATAAATCTAGTCACCACTTATCTGATGTCCAACTATTCAGTCACATAAATCTAGTCACCACTAATCTGATGTCCAACTATTCAGTCAAATAAATCTAGTCACCACTTATCTGATGTCCAACTATTCAGTCAATAAATCTAGTCACCACTTATCTGATGTCCAACTATTCAGTCAAATAAATCTAGTCACCACTTATCTGATGTCCAACTATTCAGTCAAATAAATCTAGTCACCACTTATCTGATGTCCAACTATTCAGTCAAATAAATCTAGTCACCACTTATCTGATGTCCAACTATTCAGTCAAATAAATCTAGTCACCACTTATCTGATGTCCAACTATTCAGTCAAATAAATCTAGTCACCACTTATCTGATGTCCAACTAATTCAGTCAAATAAATCTAGTCACCACTTATCTGATGTCCAACTATTCAGTCAAATAAATCTAGTCACCACTTATCTGATGTCCAACTATTCAGTCACATAAATCTAGTCACCACTGATCTGATGTCCAACTATTCAGTCAAATAAATCTAGTCACCACTTATCTGATGTCCAACTATTCAGTCAAATAAATCTAGTCACCACTAATCTGATGTCCAACTATTCAGTCAAATAAATCTAGTCACCACTGATCTGATGTCCAACTATTCAGTCACATAAATCTAGTCACCACTTATCTGATGTCCAACTATTCAGTCAAATAAATCTAGTCACCACTTATCTGATGTCCAACTATTCAGTCAAATAAATCTAGTCACCACTTATCTGATGTCCAACTATTCAGTCAAATAAATCTAGTCACCACTTATCTGATGTCCAACTATTCAGTCAAATAAATCTAGTCACCACTTATCTGATGTCCAACTATTCAGTCAACAAATAAATCTAGTCACCACTTATCTGATGTCCAACTATTCAGTCACATAAATCTAGTCACCACTTATCTGATGTCCAACTATTCAGTCACATAAATCTAGTCACCACTTATCTGATGTCCAACTATTCAGTCAAATAAATCTAGTCACCACTGATCTGATGTCCAACTATTCAGTCACATAAATCTAGTCACCACTAATCTGATGTCCAACTATTCAGTCAAATAAATCTAGTCACCACTTATCTGATGTCCAACTATTCAGTCAACATAAATCTAGTCACCACTATTATCTGATGTCCAACTATTCAGTCAAATAAATCTAGTCACCACTTATCTGATGTCCAACTATTCAGTCAAATAAATCTAGTCACCACTTATCTGATGTCCAACTATTCAGTCAAATAAATCTAGTCACCACTTATCTGATGTCCAACTATTCAGTCACATAAATCTAGTCACCACTTATCTGATGTCCAACTATTCAGTCGAATAAATCTAGTCACCACTTATCTGATGTCCAACTATTCAGTCACATAAATCTAGTCACCACTGATCTGATGTCCAACTATTCAGTCAAATAAATCTAGTCACCACTTATCTGATGTCCAACTATTCAGTCAAATAAATCTAGTCACCACTTATCTGATGTCCAACTATTCAGTCAAATAAATCTAGTCACCACTAATCTGATGTCCAACTATTCAGTCGAATAAATCTAGTCACCACTTATCTGATGTCCAACTATTCAGTCAAATAAATCTAGTCACCACTTATCTGATGTCCAACTATTCAGTCAAATAAATCTAGTCACCACTTATCTGATGTCCAACTATTCAGTCACATAAATCTAGTCACCACTTATCTGATGTCCAACTATTCAGTCAAATAAATCTAGTCACCACTTATCTGATGTCCAACTATTCAGTCAAATAAATCTAGTCACCACTTATCTGATGTCCAACTATTCAGTCAAATAAATCTAGTCACCACTAATCTGATGTCCAAACTATTCAGTCAAATAAATCTAGTCACCACTTATCTGATGTCCAACTATTCAGTCAAAAAATCTAGTCACCACTATCTGATGTCCAACTATTCAGTCAAATAAATCTAGTCACCACTGATATCTGATGTCCAACTATTCAGTCAAATAAATCTAGTCACCACTTATCTGATGTCCAACTATTCAGTCACATAAATCTAGTCACCACTTATCTGATGTCCAACTATTCAGTCACATAAATCTAGTCACCACTTATCTGATGTCCAACTATTCAGTCAAATAAATCTAGTCACCACTTATCTGATGTCCAACTATTCAGTCAAATAAATCTAGTCACCACTTATCTGATGTCCAACTATTCAGTCGAATAAATCTAGTCACCACTGATCTGATGTCCAACTATTCAGTCAAATAAATCTAGTCACCACTAATCTGATGTCCAACTATTCAGTCAAATAAATCTAGTCACCACTTATCTGATGTCCAACTATTCAGTCAAATAAATCTAGTCACCACTTATCTGATGTCCAACTATTCAGTCAAATAAATCTAGTCACCACTAATCTGATGTCCAACTAATCAGTCAAATAAATCAAGTCACCACTTATCTGATGTCCAACTATTCAGTCAAATAAATCTAGTCACCACTTATCTGATGTCCAACTATTCAGTCACATAAATCTAGTCACCACTTATCTGATGTCCAACTATTCAGTCAAATAAATCTAGTCACCACTTATCTGATGTCCAACTATTCAGTCACATAAATCTAGTCACCACTTATCTGATGTCCAACTATTCAGTCAAATAAATCTAGTCACCACTTATCTGATGTCCAACTATTCAGTCAAATAAATCTAGTCACCACTTATCTGATGTCCAACTATTCAGTCAAATAAATCTAGTCACCACTGATCTGATGTCCAACTATTCAGTCAAATAAATCTAGTCACCACTAATCTGATGTCCAACTATTCAGTCAAATAAATCTAGTCACCACTTATCTGATGTCCAACTATTCAGTCAAATAAATCTAGTCACCACTAATCTGATGTCCAACTATTCAGTCACATAAATCTAGTCACCACTTATCTGATGTCCAACTATTCAGTCAAATAAATCTAGTCACCACTTATCTGATGTCCAACTATTCAGTCAAATAAATCTAGTCACCACTTATCTGATGTCCAACTATTCAGTCACATAAATCTAGTCACCACTTATCTGATGTCCAACTATTCAGTCAAATAAATCTAGTCACCACTTATCTGATGTCCAACTATTCAGTCGAATAAATCTAGTCACCACTTATCTGATGTCCAACTATTCAGTCAAATAAATCTAGTCACCACTTATCTGATGTCCAACTATTCAGTCAAATAAATCTAGTCACCACTTATCTGATGTCCAACTATTCAGTCACATAAATCTAGTCACCACTAATCTGATGTCCAACTATTCAGTCAAATAAATCTAGTCACCACTTATCTGATGTCCAACTATTCAGTCAAATAAATCTAGTCACCACTTATCTGATGTCCAACTATTCAGTCGAATAAATCTAGTCACCACTTATCTGATGTCCAACTATTCAGTCAAATAAATCTAGTCACCACTTATCTGATGTCCAACTATTCAGTCAAATAAATCTAGTCACCACTTATCTGATGTCCAACTATTCAGTCGAATAAATCTAGTCACCACTAATCTGATGTCCAACTATTTAGTCACATAAATCTAGTCACCACTAATCTGATGTCCAACTATTCAGTCACATAAATCTAGTCACCACTAATCTGATGTCCAACTATTCAGTCAAATAAATCTAGTCACCACTGATCTGATGTCCAACTATTCAGTCAAATAAATCTAGTCACCACTAATCTGATGTCCAACTATTCAGTCAAATAAATCTAGTCACCACTAATCTGATGTCCAACTATTCAGTCACATAAATCTAGTCACCACTTATCTGATGTCCAACTATTCAGTCAAATAAATCTAGTCACCACTTATCTGATGTCCAACTATTCAGTCAAATAAATCTAGTCACCACTTATCTGATGTCCAACTATTCAGTCAAATAAATCTAGTCACCACTTATCTGATGTCCAACTATTCAGTCGAATAAATCTAGTCACCACTAATCTGATGTCCAACTATTCAGTCACATAAATCTAGTCACCACTTATCTGATGTCCAACTATTCAGTCAAATAAATCTAGTCACCACTTATCTGATGTCCAACTATTCAGTCAAATAAATCTAGTCACCACTTATCTGATGTCCAACTATTCAGTCAAATAAATCTAGTCACCACTTATCTGATGTCCAACTATTCAGTCACATAAATCTAGTCACCACTTATCTGATGTCCAACTATTCAGTCAAATAAATCTAGTCACCACTTATCTGATGTCCAACTATTCAGTCAAATAAATCTAGTCACCACTTATCTGATGTCCAACTATTCAGTCAAATAAATCTAGGTCACCACTTATCTGATGTCTAACTATTCAGTCAAATAAATCTAGTCACCACTTATCTGATGTCCAACTATTCAGTCAAATAAATCTAGTCACCACTAATCTGATGTCCAACTAATCAGTCAAATAAATCTAGTCACCACTTATCTGATGTCCAACTATTCAGTCAAATAAATCTAGTCACCACTTATCTGATGTCCAACTATTCAGTCAAATAAATCTAGTCACCACTAATCTGATGTCCAACTATTCAGTCACATAAATCTAGTCACCACTTATCTGATGTCCAACTATTCAGTCAAATAAATCTAGTCACCACTTATCTGATGTCCAACTATTCAGTCACATAAATCTAGTCACCACTTATCTGATGTCCAACTATTCAGTCAAATAAATCTAGTCACCACTTATCTGATGTCCAACTATTCAGTCACATAAATCTAGTCACCACTTATCTGATGTCCAACTATTCAGTCACATAAATCTAGTCACCACTTATCTGATGTCCAACTATTCAGTCAAAATAAATCTAGTTCAGCCACTTATCTGATGTCCAACTATTCAGTCAAATAAATCTAGTCACCACTTATCTGATGTCCAACTATTCAGTCAAATAAATCTAGTCACCACTTATCTGATGTCCAACTATTCAGTCACATAAATCTAGTCACCACTTATCTGATGTCCAACTATTCAGTCACATAAATCTAGTCACCACTTATCTGATGTCCAACTATTCAGTCAAATAAATCTAGTCACCACTTATCTGATGTCCAACTATTCAGTCACAATAAATCTAGTCACCACTTATCTGATGTCCAACTATTCAGTCCAAATAAATCTAGTCACCACTTATCTGATGTCCAACTATTCAGTCACATAAATCTAGTCACCACTTATCTGATGTCCAACTATTCAGTCAAATAAATCTAGTCACCACTTATCTGATGTCCAACTATTCAGTCACATAAATCTAGTCACCACTTATCTGATGTCCAACTATTCAGTCAAATAAATCTAGTCACCACTTATCTGATGTCCAACTATTCAGTCAAATAAATCTAGTCACCACTTATCTGATGTCCAACTATTCAGTCAAATAAATCTAGTCACCACTTATCTGATGTCCAACTATTCAGTCAAATAAATCTAATCACCACCGATCTGATGTCCAACTATTCAGTCAAATAAATCTAGTCACCACTTATCTGGATATCTAACTATTCAGTCAAATAAATCTAGTCACCACTTATCTGATGTCCAACTATTCAGTCAAATAAATCTAGTCACCACTTATCTGATGTCCAACTATTCAGTCAAATAAATCTAGTCACCACTTATCTGATGTCCAACTATTCAGTTAAATAAATCTAGTCACCACTTATCTGATGTCCAACTATTCAGTCAAATAAATCTAGTCACCACTGATCTGATGTCCAGAATAAATAGTCAAATCTGGAAATCTAGTCAGTCACCACTTATCTGATGTCCAACTATTCATCAAATAAATCTAGTCACCACTTATCTGATGTCCAACTATTCAGTCAAATAAATCTAGTCACCACTAATCTGATGTCCAACTATTCAGTCACATAAATCTAGTCACCACTAATCTGATGTCCAACTATTCAGTCAAATAAATCTAGTCACCACTTATCTGGATATCTAACTATTCAGTCAAATAAATCTAGTCACCACTTATCTGATGTCCAACTATTCAGTCAAATAAATCTAGTCACCACTTATCTGATGTCCAACTATTCAGTCAAATAAATCTAGTCACCACTTATCTGATGTCCAACTAATTCAGTCAAATAAATCTAGTCACCACTTATCTGATGTCCAACTATTCAGTCAAATAAATCTAGTCACCACTTATCTGATGTCCAACTATTCAGTCAAATAAATCTAGTCACCACTTATCTGATGTCCAACTATTCAGTCAAATAAATCTAGTCACCACTTATCTGATGTCCAACTATTTAGTCACATAAATCTAGTCACCACTTATCTGATGTCCAACTATTCAGTCAAATAAATCTAGTCACCACTTATCTGATGTCCAACTATTCAGTCACATAAATCTAGTCACCACTTATCTGATGTCCAACTATTCAGTCACATAAATCTAGTCACCACTTATCTGATGTCCAACTATTCAGTCAAATAAATCTAGTCACCACTTATCTGGATATCTAACTATTCAGTCAAATAAATCTAGTCACCACTGATCTGATGTCCAACTATTCAGTCAAATAAATCTAGTCACCACTTATCTGATGTCCAACTATTCAGTCAAATAAATCTAGTCACCACTTATCTGATGTCCAACTATTCAGTCAAATAAATCTAGTCACCACTGATCTGATGTCCAACTATTCAGTCAAATAAATCTAGTCACCACTTATCTGATGTCCAACTATTCAGTCAAATAAATCTAGTCACCACTTATCTGATGTCCAACTATTCAGTCAAATAAATCTAGTCACCACTTATCTGATGTCCAACTATTCAGTCAAATAAATCTAGTCACCACTTATCTGATGTCCAACTATTCAGTCAAATAAATCTTGCCACCACTTATCTGATGTCCAACTATTCAGTCACATAAATCTAGTCACCACTATCTGATGTCCAACTATTCAGTCACATAAATCTAGTCACCACTTATCTGATGTCCAACTATTCAGTCAAATAAATCTAGTCACCACTTATCTGATGTCCAACTATTCAGTCACATAAATCTAGTCACCACTTATCTGATGTCCAACTATTCAGTCACATAAATCTAGTCACCACTTATCTGATGTCCAACTATTCAGTCACATAAATCTAGTCACCACTGATCTGATGTCCAACTATTCAGTCAAATAAATCTAGTCACCACTTATCTGATGTCCAACTATTCAGTCAAATAAATCTAGTCACCACTTATCTGATGTCCAACTATTCAGTCAAATAAATCTAGTCACCACTTATCTGATGTCCAACTATTCAGTCAAATAAATCTAGTCACCACTTATCTGATGTCCAACTATTCAGTCAAATAAATCTAGTCACCACTTATCTGATGTCCAACTATTCAGTCAAATAAATCTAGTCACCACTAATCTGATGTCCAACTATTCAGTCACATAAATCTAGTCACCACTAATCTGATGTCCAACTATTCAGTCACATAAATCTAGTCACCACTTATCTGATGTCCAACTATTCAGTCAAATAAATCTAGTCACCACTTATCTGATGTCCAACTATTCAGTCACATAAATCTAGTCACCACTTATCTGATGTCCAACTATTCAGTCAAATAAATCTAGTCACCACTTATCTGATGTCCAACTATTCAGTCAAATAAATCTAGTCACCACTTATCTGATGTCCAACTATTCAGTCAAATAAATCTAGTCACCACTTATCTGATGTCCAACTATTCAGTCAAATAAATCTAGTCACCACTGATCTGATTTCCAACTATTCAGTCCAACATAAATCTAGTCACCACTTATCTGATGTCCAACTATTCAGTAAAATAAATCTAGTCACCACTGATCTGATGTCCAACTATTCAGTCAAATAAATCTAGTCACCACTTATCTGATGTCCAACTATTCAGTCAAATAAATCTAGTCACCACTTATCTGATGTCCAACTATTCTATTCCACTGATCAGTCAAATTCATCAAATAAATCTAGTCACCACTAATCTGATGTCCAACTATTCAGTCGAATAAATCTAGTCACCACTTATCTGATGTCCAACTATTCAGTCAAATAAATCTAGTCACCACTTATCTGATGTCCAACTATTCAGTCAAATAAATCTAGTCACCACTGATCTGATGTCCAACTATTCAGTCAAATAAATCTAGTCACCACTAATCTGATGTCCAACTAATCAGTCAAATAAATCAAGTCACCACTTATCTGATGTCCAACTATTCAGTCGAATAAATCTAGTCACCACTGATCTGATGTCCAACTATTCAGTCAAATAAATCTAGTCACCACTTATCTGATGTCCAACTATTCAGTCGAATAAATCTAGTCACCACTTATCTGATGTCCAACTATTCAGTCAAATAAATCTAGTCACCACTTATCTGATGTCCAACTATTCAGTCAAATAAATCTAGTCACCACTTATCTGATGTCCAACTATTCAGTCACATAAATCTAGTCACCACTTATCTGATGTCCAACTATTCAGTCAAATAAATCTAGTCACCACTTATCTGATGTCCAACTATTCAGTCAAATAAATCTAGTCACCACTTATCTGATGTCCAACTATTCAGTCACATAAATCTAGTCACCACTTATCTGATGTCCAACTATTCAGTCAAATAAATCTAGTCACCACTTATCTGATGTCCAAACTATTCAGTCAAATAAATCTAGTCACCACTAATCTGATGTCCAACTATTCAGTCAAATAAATCTAGTCACCACTTATCTGATGTCCAACTATTCAGTCAATAAATCTAGTCACCACTTATCTGATGTCCAACTATTCAGTCACATAAATCTAGTCACCACTTATCTGATGTCCAACTATTCAGTCAAATAAATCTAGTCACCACTTACTGATGTCCAACTATTCAGTCGAATAAATCTAGTCACCACTATCTGATGTCCAACTATTCAGTCAAATAAATCTAGTCACCACTTATCTGATGTCCAACTATTCAGTCACATAAATCTAGTCACCACTTATCTGATGTCCAACTATTCAGTCACATAAATCTAGTCACCACTTATCTGATGTCAAACTATTCAGTCAAATAAATCTAGTCACCACTTATCTGATGTCTAACTATTCAGTCAATAAATCTAGTCACCACTGATCTGATGTCCAAATATTCAGTCACATAAATCTAGTCACCACTGATCTGGATATCTAACTATTCAGTCAAATAAATCTAGTCACCACTTAATCTGATGTCCAACTATTCAGTCAAATAAATCTAGTCACCACTTATCTGATGTCCAACTATTCAGTCACATAAATCTAGTCACCACTGATCTGATGTCCAACTATTCAGTCAAATAAATCTAGTCACCACTAATCTGATGTCCAACTATTCAGTCAAATAAATCTAGTCACCACTTATCTGATGTCCAACTATTCAGTCAAATAAATCTAGTCACCACTTATCTGATGTCCAACTATTCAGTCAAATAAATCTAGTCACCACTAATAATTACTATTCTGATGTCCAACTATTCAATAAATCTAGTCACCACTTATCTGATGTCCAACTATTCAGTCAAATAAATCTAGTCACCACTTATCTGATGTCCAACTATTCAGTCACATAAATCTAGTCACCACTGATCTGATGTCCAACTATTCAGTCACATAAATCTAGTCACCACTAATCTGATGTCCAACTATTCAGTCAAATAAATCTAGTCACCACTTATCTGATGTCCAACTATTCAGTCAAATAAATCTAGTCACCACTGATCTGGATATCTAACTATTCAGTCAAATAAATCTAGTCACCACTAATCTGATGTCCAACTATTCAGTCAAATAAATCGAGTCACCACTTATCTGATGTCCAACTATTCAGATCAAATAAATCTAGTCACCACTGATCTGATGTCCAACTATTCAGTCAAATAAATCTAGTCACCACTTATCTGATGTCCAACTATTCAGTCAAATAAATCTAGTCACCACTTATCTGATGTCCAACTATTCAGTCAAATAAATCTAGTCACCACTTATCTGATGTCCAACTATTCAGTCACATAAATCTAGTCACCACTTATCTGATGTCCAACTATTCAGTCAAATAAATCTAGTCACCACTTATCTGATGTCCAACTATTCAGTCACATAAATCTAGTCACCACTTATCTGATGTCCAACTATTCAGTCAAATAAATCTAGTCACCACTTATCTGATGTCCAACTATTCAGTCAAATAAATCTAGTCACCACTTATCTGATGTCCAACTATTCAGTCAAATAAATCTAGTCACCACTTATCTGATGTCCAACTATTCAGTCACATAAATCTAGTCACCACTTATCTGATGTCCAACTATTCAGTCACATAAATCTAGTCACCACTGATCTGATGTCCAACTATTCAGTCACATAAATCTAGTCACCACTTATCTGATGTCCAACTATTCAGTCAAATAAATCTAGTCACCACTTATCTGATGTCTAACTATTCAGTCAAATAAATCTAGTCACCACTTATCTGATGTCCAACTATTCAGTCACAATAAATCTAGTCACCACTTATCTGATGTCCAACTATTCAGTCAAATAAATCTAGTCACCACTAATCTGATGTCCAACTATTCAGTCAAATAAATCTAGTCACCACTTATCTGATGTCCAACTATTCAGTCAAATAAATCTAGTCACCACTAATCTGATGTCCAACTATTCAGTCAAATAAATCTAGTCACCACTTATCTGATGTCCAACTATTCAGTCAAATAAATCTAGTCACCACTGATCTGATGTCCAACTATTCAGTCAAATAAATCTAGTCACCACTAATCTGATGTCCAACTATTCAGTCAAATAAATCTAGTCACCACTTATCTGATGTCCAACTATTCAGTCAAATAAATCTAGTCACCACTGATCTGATGTCCAACTATTCAGTCAAATAAATCTAGTCACCACTTATCTGATGTCCAACTATTCAGTCAAATAAATCTAGTCACCACTTATCTGATGTCCAACTATTCAGTCAATAAATCTAGTCACCACTGATCTGATGTCCAACTATTCAGTCACATAAATCTAGTCACCACTTATCTGATGTCCAACTATTCAGTCAAATAAATCTAGTCACCACTTATCTGATGTCCAACTATTCAGTCGAATAAATCTAGTCACCACTAATCTGATGTCCAACTATTCAGTCACAATAAATCTAGTCACCACTTATCTGATGTCCAACTATTCAGTCAAATAAATCTAGTCACCACTTATCTGATGTCCAACTATTCAGTCAAATAAATCTAGTCACCACTTATCTGATGTCCAACTATTCAGTCAAATAAATCTAGTCACCACTTATCTGATGTCCAACTATTCAGTCAAATAAATCTATGTCACCACTGATCTGATGTCCAACTATTCAGTCAAATAAATCTAGTCACCACTTATCTGATGTCCAACTATTCAGTCAAATAAATCTAGTCACCACTTATCTGATGTCCAACTATTCAGTCACATAAATCTAGTCACCACTATCTGATGTCCAACTATTCAGTCACAAATAAATCTAGTCACCACTTATCTGATGTCCAACTATTCAGTCACATAAATCTAGTCACCACTTATCTGATGTCCAACTATTCAGTCACATAAATCTAGTCACCACTTATCTGATGTCCAACTATTCAGTCAAATAAATCTAGTCACCACTAATCTGATGTCCAACTATTCAGTCACAAATAAATCTAGTCCACCACTTAAATCTGATGTCCAACTATTCAGTCACATAAATCTAGTCACCACTTATCTGATGTCCAACTATTCAGTCAAATAAATCTAGTCACCACTTATCTGATGTCCAACTATTCAGTCACATAAATCTAGTCACCACTGATCTGATGTCCAACTATTCAGTCAAATAAATCTAGTCACCACTTATCTGATGTCCAACTATTCAGTCACATAAATCTAGTCACCACTTATCTGATGTCCAAACTATTCAGTCACATAAAATCTAGTCACCACTTATCTGATGTCCAACTATTCAGTCAAATAAATCTAGTCACCACTTATCTGATGTCCAACTATTCAGTCACATAAATCTATCACCACTTATCTGATGTCCAACTATTCAGTCAAATAAATCGTCAGTCACCTAATCCAGTCACCAGTAATCTGTGTCCTTAGTCCCACAATCCAGACATCACTAATCTGTGTCCTAGATAGCACAATCCAGTCACCACTTATCTGTATTTTAAGTCCAACAGTCCTCAGCCACTACTAATCTGTGTCCTTAGTCCACAATCAAGCCATCTGATGTCCCTACTAATCTGTGTCCTAGGTCCCACAATCCATTCACTACTAATCTGTGTCCTAGGTCCAACAATCCAGTCACTATTAATCTGTGTTTTAGGTCCAACAATCCAGTCACCACTGATCTGTGTCCTAAGTCCCTCAATCCAATCACCACTAATCTGTGTCCTAAGTCCCTCAATCCAATCACCACTATTTTGTCCTAGGTCTCACAATCCAGTCACTACTAATCTGTGTCCTAGGTAGCACAATCCACTCACCACTAATCTGTGTCCTAGGTCCAACAATCCAGTCAACACTAATCTGTGTACTAAGTTCCCCAATCCAATCACCACTAATCTTTGTCCTAGGTAGCACAATTCAGTCATCCCTAATCTGTGTCCCAAGTCCCACAAATCCCACTCATCACTTATCTGTGTCCTAGGTACCACAATTCAGTCACCCCTAATCTGTGTCCTAGGTCCCACAATCCATTCACCACTGATCTGTGTCCTAGGTCCCACAATCCAGTCACCACCAATTCAACCAAATTTTCTATTCCCAAATCAGAGGGGAAGATATTTTGTGTTTAATTTGTCTGCCCAAATTGGTTACTTACTATTGTTATCTAATGTGTACACAAACTGCTGCAGTGTATGCATCACTCATAATTACTCAGTTAGTCGTATTTATTAAGTAATTGTTAATTATAACATATCTATCCATATCAACATGGACAATTTATTTCAGATTGTCTAGTTGTAAATGTTTATAACAATCTATTCACAAGTAAATGCAGGAAACACTTTGATTAAAAAAAGAAGCGTCTTGAGTAATTTGAAAGTTTAGATTTATTTGTTGTAAGGTTAAATGTGATGAGGATATGCCAGAAATTTCCTGTTGTTTTTTTTTGAGTCTGTAAAAACAATGCAGAGATAAGGAATGTCCTGAAAGTTTCCAGATTCATTCTATTGTGGAGAAAAATGATAAAATAAATGAACACAGGAGCTGCAGTGTGTAACTATAGATAAAGTTTGACACTAATGGTTCTTTGGTTTATTACTATTAGTTTTGTATTTAATTTTAGTTTTTGCCTGTATCCTTCTATCATTCTAAAATTTCAATGGTACCATATATATAAAGTTTTTTAAAATGTATGATAATTCTTGTGTCTTGTAAATCTTGTCTCATCTGCAGGTGCAGAAATGATAAGTAGATATAGAAAATCTTAGTTTTCAGCATTTACGATAAATTTTTCATTAGATTTCTCACTAGGAAGTTGCTCGTATTTCCTATGTTTCTGATCACTGATATTTTTCAGAAGGATTAGAGGGATTTTCCTCAACTTTGTTGGTTCCCATCAATTACTCCATAATTACATAGGCATACAAAGTAGTTTTGAGGTTTATTCTGAAGCTAAACTACCCTCAGGTGAAGATTATTACTTACTTTGTCTTCTTTGTGTAAAGTTGCTTGAAATTTATCTATTGTTTTAATACACATACTGTACATTGTATTAGCAATGAATGATGATGAAACCTCATACAATTTTTTTAGAAGTTACCTCCCCTTTATCATTCTAAAGGAAGTGTTATTTTGCAAAAGCTATTTTGACTCACATACTAAGTGAGACTTAGGTGTTGTTTTTCTTGCTGTGTCATAATTTTGGGTGTTGTATGTACAAAAAGAAGACTTTTCTCAATTATCAGCAGAAATATATTCCCAAATGCATTAAAATCTTGTAACAGGAATTTGCAAACTGCAACCCAGAGGTGACAAAGCAGCTATAGCTGTCCGACACCGGATATAAACCGATTAGCCATCAGGATAGATCAGATCTGCAATACTAAATTGATGACTGACAGCCATCTTTAATTTCTTTCCTTGAAATTGGTTATCTCTATTTAAGAAAAACATCAGAAATAGATACCTAAGGTACCAGTACTTTTTAACTTTACACTTTAAGGATGCATCCTCTTATTTCTCAATTTAGCTCTGATACTGACAGTTTTCTCAAATCTTTCTTTGAGTTTAATCCTTTTTTTTTTAATCCTTTTTCATTGGATCTAAATTTTGAAATGGCTGATAAACAGTAAGTCTATTTTAACTGTTTTAATTTGTTTTTAAAATGTGTTCTTGCGGATATACTAGAAGATGTGAAAAAGAAATATTGTATTCATCCCAGTAAGCGCCCAGGGCACTTCAAAAATTGAAGCAAATAAGGAGGCCCTTAAAAGAAATAAATTTTAGCCTTCCATAAAATTATTCTACAAAGCAAACCATAAATCATCCTTGGTAACCCACTGTCAGCAATGTATCATTTACTGATATGACCATAAATCAATTTGCAAAAGAAATCAGAAAAGGAAACCAACACAGTTTTCATATTTTCAGTCTGCATTTATAATCAAAATAAGTGAAATTGAAGCCTAAAAAGGAGGCGCTGGGCTTATAGGGATGGGGGCACTATTGGATCAAATACGGTACTGTATTTGCAGTAATTAGCACCCTTATCCCTATAAGCATCCGTAATGTTTATGATATTATGAGTCTTTCACATGTGAAATGCGACGGGATAATGCATAATAATGAAAGAAGGCATGTGCATGTTTACTGTCAGATTAATGTGCCATAAGTATGAAAAGATTTAAACTTTGTTAAATTAATCCAAATATACATGTTAAGCAATAATTTAATATGTACTTTAATATATATATAAACAGCAGGAAGCATAAGTCTCGTTTGGACCAACAAAACACTTAAAATTAACAGGGTCTTCAATTTATATGAGTTTAAGTGCAGCAATATTTTGTCCACAGAAAATAGTATTTATCATTTTCCTGAATTTAAAAAATTAAATATACCGTATTTTTGCGCGTATAGTGCGCACCCGCGTATAGTGCGTATATGAAAAGAACTACGTATTGATTATTATTAGATCAACATTTTGCTTATCCTAGAGGAAGATTTTCTTTCAAGGGGTCTATTTTATATCAGGATATCCTGACAACAGTTTTATTTCTTGATTTAGTAAAATTCCATGGTAATTTTGGGTAAAAAACACTAACACTTCAACTGCAGTTTGGCTCAAAATCAAAAATCTGTTCACTGGTGGAAAGTTCTCCATTTTCGATTTTGCATATGGAAGTTTTCTGTTTATAATACTGAAGATGAAAACTTTTAAAAGAAAAGAAGGAGGGTGGGGGATCCAAAGACGGATCCTTAATAGAGTAAGACAAAGGAAACTTTGGTGATTAAGTGCATATTGTATATGAAATGTGGGATCATGTTTAAATCTCTGACACGTTCCTACCAGCAAAACATACATGTTAATTATCCCAGTGAGAGATACCCATCATTTCAGTCCATATTTTGTTTATATGCCTCGCCACACTGATCAAAAGCATTTGGTAGAATCCAAGTAATAGGTGATCAGAATCTGCCATAAGGGAAAAACTGCAGGTAATTAAATGTGTATGAGGGTGTTAAGAATCTTGTTTGTCTGGATAGCTGGAACTGCTGGTGGTTAATGATTACCGTCGTTAATTTGAAAAACCTGTTAGACGATTGTATGCGATATTGCATGCATAAGTCTGGCATGTTTTAGGAGACATGAAAGTAAAAATAGCTTCTGTGTTGGGCTGATAAAAAGATTTAACAGTGTTGGGGTGATTTAATGTCAAATTCTGTGCATCTTTTCAATGAATCTATTGCAACAGTTGATTGTTGTTAGTATTAACTGGTAGCATGCTGTTGCCTGTACAGTGGTGATATGATTTAGATAGTTTCCTCAAGGCTACTCAAACAACCCAATTTAGATTACCACTGCTTTCCACCATGGGTAGCATGGCAGGGTTTGTTTGAAAAAACCTTTGAGAATCTGCAAAATTTGCATAATTATGATTATGCATCAATAATGCAGATCTCTGTTCTTGTGATGCTTACAGAAAATAGCCTGTCATGTGACTTATATATCACACACAACATTTTACATTTAGATAAACTAAGGTGGGTGCATATAAAGAGATAATAAGTCTGCATTTCACAAAATTCAAATAAACATTGTGGTGAAAAGGCAGTTTTAAAAGTTCCAATTAAGATTTAGTACCAAATATTTAAGGCATAGCTTTATTTCTATCTCCTGTTCAATGCCCATTAAAATGTGGAATCAGTAGTAATCATAATTAAATTTCTCTTGAAATCATTATGAGTTTATATATGAACCATTCAGACCACCTATGTATGACATACATGTACCAGCAACACATTTCCAGGTTGTTGTTTTTAATTTTTTGTTTTTTGGATGTCTTGTTTTATCAGTTCTCTTTATCAGTCCTTACTGAAACTGAGTTGCTTGTTCTAAACGTCTGATGATTATCAAATAAAAAGAGAAAAGAGATTTTTGTCAAAATTCATCAAAGGAAAACAAATTTCTGTATGCAGGTAAATGTGATTTTGAAATTATCAGCAGGGTATATATAATCATTTCAGTGCCCCAAGGTCTATACTGTATCAGCATTAACTGAATAAGAATATAGAAATGTACTGGGTTTCAAGGATGGGTGTTACCTGGACGAGTCTAGATATATTTCGTCAAAGGTATGAACATGAGGAGTGTCAAGGAGATGTTCCCTTTTTATGGCCATTAAACTCCCTACATAAATCTATTTATGTTAATGCACTGCCGTTTGCCCTGTAATGCACTTTAGCAGATTGAAATCAGGGAAACGCTCTATCCCATTTACCCCTATAGAAATGAAATTGAATCAAATTATCATTCTCACAAGTTAAATACCTTAACTTTTTAATCTTTTGACAGGATCTTTGAAAAACTGTTGAGATAAATTGAATAATTATATGTTCAGATATCCTCGGTATCTAATGCCAGGTTTTTTTTAAACATGAATTTGATGAATATAAAGCAATAATTGTCATAAGATTGTAGTACTGGGTGTGCCATTCTAAAGTACAAATACATCTTGATTATATTCTATACATACTTTATTGTTACATATATAGGTGATATTCAGCATGCATGTGGAGAAGTGTAGACTTGCGTTAAAGGGTCCACATCTTACATTCATCACACAGTGTGCATCTATACAGATCAAATATGGACATGTACAGTGGTGCTGGCAGATATTTTACTACTAATGTTCTGGTTTACACATTTGAAACCATGGTGGGAAACTTGCCATTATGAATTACAGTTTTTAATGTACTCTCAAAGAATTTATTCATTCAAATTTTATACTTAGTGTTGTGTTAAATTCTTTTTTCACTACCATATGGGCTATTACAACAGTTGGTTTTAACTTTTCTCGCTGAAGTTTATTCATCACCCAGCTCCCCCACACACAAGATGACAAGATATGTATGATGATGATGGGCAATTTTGAGGTATTCCAGCAGAAAATAGGCCAGATGATGAATGCCGATATCTGCCAGATCATGTCTATTTGAAAAAGTGACATTCAGAAGTTAGATATTATGTCAGATTGTGATAATCAATCAGAACAGCCTGTCAGCTGTGAATATTAGCTGAGATTGCTTACATTGACCGTGAAATTCATCACCATTTCGCAGATTTTAAAGATTATATGATGTGGTTATTGGCCTATAAACCTATAAAACCATTATGTAGTCTGGAGCAGTTTCTGGTGTACAGTTTATACTCACTGTATACATTGTAACTAAGATTTCCCTACAATTCTTCCATTGATAAGTACATATATTAAATATGTAATGGCGTGATTATGAGTTCCAAGGTTTAGCATTGTAGATTTGATTTTCCAGACAGATAGACAGACAAATAAAAAACATGCATCTGATATCATAGACAGACGAATAAATACATGTATCTGATATCATTGATGAGCATTGCAAAAATGCAGCAATATGTTTCTCACCACCATCAGTAAGAAATCTATATAGCATGTTGTAGGAGTAAAAATGAATTGGGAGATCATGTACACATCGTTATGAAATAATTGCTGGAAAGGTTCATATATGTATTTCAGTGTAATGTTCTTATTTTTACTGGTACTGGAACTATTTTGCCAAGATATCATTATGCTCATCACAAATTGTATTTGTAATTTTTGTAGAAAACAGCTTATTTCTGCCAATTTATTTTTGTAAGGATTTGAGTATGGAAGGGGATGTTTGTCTGAGGAGGATGTTTAACGTATTTAACTGTTAGCTCCTTGAGTTTTAGAATAAATAAATACTTGTATGCACCATTGATATTATGTTTCTGACGTTAGAGAATATCTAGCTTGGATGTGATTCAAATATAGTTTTTAGTTTTTATTAAGAGTATACTTCCGGAAAATGGAAACAAAAACATGCTGGGATATGGTTTTGTAGCATTTTCGACTGTATAAATCAGGTAATTATAGAGTTAATGGAAGCCAGGGAGGATCATAATGGCTTTTACTGATTGTAGAGATTTGTAAAGCATTCTCTCATCACAATGAAAATGTTGATAATAAAATTATGTAACAGGATTTGTGTCTTCATTGAATACATCTGTAGTTATTTACGTGTAGATTAGATTTTTGTTATAAAACCAGGAATTTGTATCTATCTGATTGACGTAGATTTACAATGTAGGTGTGTTAGATATTATTAAATAAAGACAGATGTAAGCTTGTAATTGCTGTAATTCATACTTACACATGTCCATGTGGATATGTTCTTTTTGTCATTAAACACAATATTTGCAATGCAAAGAAAAAGAAATTCAGTAATTAGAAAATTTGTTTAAATAGCTGAAGAAATTGCGCATTGCTTTCTAGATCGATCTGATGTTGTTCCTGAATTTACTTACCAGATATCATAGCAGTTACCAGTATTGTAAAATCTTCATTTGGTATAACATGTACTCTGAATTCTTGTTTCCAGTATCATTTGAAGTTTTAGCAAACCATCATCAGATGGTGGGCTATTCAAATCACCTCTGGTCCATGGTCCGTCCATAAACAATGCTTTTTACCGCTATTTCTTGAGAAGTATTGCACAGATATTTCTCAAATTTTACATTCACGGTTCCCGTTGTCCAGAGGAGTATCATCCTGATTTTCAGACTGATCGAAAAAACAATATGGCCACCAAGCAGCTATCTTGGTCAGATTTTGGCACTTGATGTTTGTTACTGCTATTTCTCAGAAGGGATCTGTCTCAAATATCAGATGTAGGTTCCCCTAGGGCCCTAGGAGGAGTGTGATGCTGCTTTTCAGACTAAAAAAAACCCAAACAAAATGGGGGCTAGGAAGCCATCTTTGATTTGGGCAGTTGATGTTTGTTACCGCTATTTCTGAGAAAGTACTGCAGGGATCTATTTCAAATTTCATATGTAGATTTCCCTAGGGCACTCAGAGTGTCATATGCATGCTGATTTTGAGACTGATCAGAAAAAACAATATGGCCACCAAGCAGCCATCTTGGATTTTGGCAGTTAAAGTTTGTTATCGCTATTTCTTGAAAGTACTGAAGGGATCGGTTCAAATTTAATATGAAGGTTCCCCTAAGGCCCTAGTTGTACACATTACATTTTGGGACCGATTGGTCAACAAGATGGCCGACCGGCCGCCATCTTTGATTTTGGTAGTTAACTACTTGATTTAACTACTAATTTTGAATTAACTATTTGATTTTTTTTTGCAGTCATGGGGAAGGCAGAAGGAGGTGGTGAACTTTGGCATGGTCATGTGACAGCCCTTACGATAGCCCCAGAGTATCGACGCCTTGGTCTTGCTGGCAAACTTATGAATATATTGGAAGAAATCTCTGAAAAGTAAGCAAAACTATTTTAAAGGTAGGTTTCGCACAAAGAAATATAAAGACTACGAAATTGAAATTTATCCTGTACATAGGTAAAACCTTCAGGCCATTTTCAAAGCATACAGCGAACAATACAGGTGGTCAGTTGCCTACCTTGACCAGGAAAATACTCCTGAGCATAGTCAAGCATTACATAGAATATGACATATTTTTTTCCAAAACGAGACTGCATAATTCAATCTTAACCATCCACCACCAACCCTTCAGAGGTGGATGGCCATGGCAGAATGTCAGACATCTTCCACCACCAACCCTTCAGAGGTGGAGGACCATGGTAGAATGTAGGACATCTTAGCCAGTCCACCACCAACCCTTCAGAGGTGGAGGACCATAGAATGTAAGAAGCCAGTCACCACCAACCTTCAGGTCTTAACCAGTCCACCACCAACCCTTCAGAGGTGGAGGACCATGGTAGAATGTCAGACATCTTAGCCAGTCCACCACCAACCCTTCAGAGGTGGAGGACCATGGTAGAATGTCAGACATCTTAGCCAGTCCACCACCAACCCTTCAGAGGTGGAGGACCATGGTAGAATGTCAGACATCTTAGCCAGTCCACCACCAATCCTTCAGAGGAGGGGGCCATAGTAGAATGTCAGACATCTTAGCCAGTCCAACACCAACCCTTCAGAGGTGGATGGCCATGGTAGAATGTCAGACATCTTAGCCAGTCCACCACCAATCCAGCAGAAGAGGGTGACCATGGTAGAATGTCAGACATCTTAGCCAGTCTGCCATCAATCCACCAGAAGAGGGCGACTATGGTAGAATGTCAGACATCTTAACCAGTCCACCACCAATCCACCAGAAGAGGGCGACCATAGTAGAATGTCAGACATCTTAGCCAGTCTGCCACCAATCCACCAGAAGAGGGCGACCATGGTAGAATTTCAGACATCTTAGCCATTCTGCCACCAATCCACCAGAAGAGGGCGACCATGGTAGAATGTCAGACAACTTAGCCAGTCCACCACCAATCCACCAGAAGAGGCCAGAGGGTGACCATGGTAGAATGTCAGACATCTTAACCAGTCTGCAACCAATCCTTCAGAGATAGACGGCCATAGTAGAATGTCAGACATCTCAACCAGTCCGCCATCAATCCTTCAGAGAAGGAGTACCATGGTAGATTGTCAGACATCACAACCAGTCCACCACCAATCGTCTAGAGGTGGAGGACCATGGTAGAATGTCAGACATCACAACCAGTCCACCACCAATCGTCTAGAGGTGGAGGACCATGGTAGAATGTCAGACATCACAACCAGTCCACCACCAATCCTCAAGAGGTGGAGGACCATGGTAGAATGTCAGACATCTCAACCAGTTCTCCACCATATTCTTTAGAGGTGGAGGACTATGGTAGATTGTCAGACATCACAACCAGTCTCACCAGTCCACCACCAATCGTCTAGAGGTGGAGGACCATGGTAGAATGTCAGACATCTTAGCCAGTCCACCACCAATCCTCAAGAGGTGGAGAACCATGGTAGAATGTCAGACATCTGAACCAGTCCTCCACCAATCCTCAAGAGGTGGAGAACCATGGTAGAATGTCAGACATCTCAACCAGTCCTCCACCAATCCTCAAGAGGTGGAGAACCATGGTAGAATGTCAGACATCTCAACCAGTCCTCCACCATTTCCTTTAGAGGTGGAGAACCATGGTAGATTGTCAGACATCACAACCAGTCCACCACCAATCCTCAAGAGGTGGAGGACCATGGTAGAATGTCAGACATCACAACCAGTCCACCACCAATCGTCTAGAGGTGGAGGACCATGGTAGAATGTCTGACATCTCAACCAGTCCACCACCAATCCTCAAGAGGTGGAGGACCATGGTAGAATGTCAGACATCACAACCAGTCCTCCACCATTTCCTTTAGAGGTGGAGGACCATGGTAGATTGTCAGACATCACAACCAGTCCTCCACCAATCCTCAAGAGGTGGAGGACCATGGTAGAATGTCTGACATCTCAACCAGTCCACCACCAATCCTCAAGAGGTGAAGAACCATGGTAGATTGTCAGACATCACAACCAGTCCTCCACCAATCCTCAAGAGGTGGAGGACCATGGTAGAATGTCAGACATCTGAACCAGTCCTCCACCATTTCCACCTTTAGAGAGGTGAAGAACCATGGTAGATTGTCAGACATCACAACCAGTCCTCCACCAATCCTCAAGAGGTGGAGAACCATGGTAGAATGTCAGACATCTCAACCAGTCCTCCACCAATCCTCAAGAGGTGGAGAACCATGGTAGAATGTCAGACATCACAACCAGTCCTCCACCAATCCTCAAGAGGTGGAGGACCATGGTAGAATGTCAGACATCTCAACCAGTCCTCCTTTAAGGTCTTTAATCATAAGAATAAATTTACAACATATAGGTTATAAAGCCTAAGTGTAAAATCTGTATCACATGGTATATGTGTTAGATTAATTGTTAGTATTTGATTGATGTGAAGTACTCTTGGTTTACAGGAAACACTGCTACTTTGTTGACCTCTTTGTGAGAGTGTCAAACAAGGTTGCTGTGGAGATGTACAACAAGCTTGGGTATGGTGTATATCGGCGGGTCATTGAGTACTACTCTGGAGAAGTGGACGAAGATGCGTTTGGTAAGTGTATTCTAAACCACCGTCCCTCTGAAATAGAAATAGTGAGGTTTGGTTGTATACAACGCATATTCTAAACCACAGTCCCTCTGAAATAGAAATAGTTAGGTTTGGTTGTATATGACGCAAATTCTAAACCACAGTCCCTCTGAAATAGAAATAGTGAGGTTTGGTTGCATACGACGCAAATTCTAAACCAGAGTCCCTCTGAAACAGAAATAGTGAGGTTTGGTTGAATACGAAGCGTATTCTAAACCACAGTCCCTCTGAAATAGAAATAGTGAGGTTTGGTTGTATATGAAGCGTATTCTAAACCACAGTCCCTCTGAAATAGAAATAGTGAGGTTTGGTTGTATACGACGCAATTTGAACATAACATATTTAATTTTTGTCTTGAAGTTTACAAACAGTAAGTTTTGTCTTTTGCAGAAATTTATTTTGACTTGGAAAGTTTGGAGAAGTAAGAGTGCAATATTGTTTTTAAAATTCAAGAATAAGGTTGGGGCAAATTGATGGATAAATATGTTTTCATCTCACTTTAGTATGATGGCACGTACAATGCACAATTTTTCCTTGCGATCAATGTTGCCGGCTCTATTTGTTACATTTTGTCAGGTCACCATTGCTTTAAAAACATTTTTGTTGAGGAGATGATGAGGGTTTGGGGTTAGCTATTGCTGTTCTTACGGTAGTTACTTATTGTCCTATGAAATGATAAAATCATGCATGATAATAGGATCTTGAGAAGTCAAAGTACAACACTACCCTAAGACCTTTGACCATTTAATCATTATCTGAAGTGCATAAGGCTTACAACTGCTTTCTGTTGTCATAAGCTGTAGCATATGCCAGCTTTCATCATTTAAAATTCATATAGCTATATCTCTCTTTGACATGTATATCAAGTTGTGGTCTATAGGTTTGTAAAAAGGAACAAATGTACCAGCCCACCATGCAATAAAGTGCATTTAGATTTATAGCGGTGCATCATATTGCAGTTGATGCATTAGTTTTGTGTCTACGAATTATGTTATCCCACAAGGAAATGTCCATCATTGTTTTTGTTTTAAGTTGTATCGTCGTGACACTCTGGTTTGTTTTTTGTACATCAAGCATAATTGTACCAGGTTTAAAATATATTGGTAGTCCAGATCTATGATAAATCCCTATCTTGTTGAAAACAAAACAGTTGTTTATGAAAAAAAAGTTTTGTGTACAGAGACTGCCTGGTAAATAAAATATGTGAAAACATTTTGTCAGCATGCATGGTAAAACTTGTCTTGAACGACCATCAACCCTTACTAAAGGTTTACAAGAACTTGTCTAAAAGAGGACTGGTCATAGGCAACCTTACTACTGGTGGTTTGTGTATCTGAAGTTTATACATGATGTTTCAGATTGTCGGTTGTGAAACTTAAACTCTGGACATTACATTATACTATTTGTGGTTTATACATCCGAGGTTGTAAGGACACTTCAGTTTGTGGTTTGTGAAGCTAACCAAGAGATACAAGGCATTAAAGTCTGATGCTTTTCACTCATTAAAAGTGAGCTGCTTCCAAGATTTTTTTAGTATCCGACTTCCAGGCATGTGCTGATGCCTAAGCTTTAGAATTAGTGTGAGCATTTGATCTTTATCAATGTTGCATGCAAGGGATCATGACAAATTCATAGAGAAGTACAGTGGTTCGTTCTGCTGCAGCCTGATTGTGTAATAAACTTAACTAATGAAGGGAGTGTTCATCCCTGTAGATGTGCCTGGACATTTATACGACGCACTTACGCCATACTAATTCAAGCATTTCAGCCAGATTCTGGTGATATATTGGGTGCCTCACAAGCATGTCTTGTACTCCAACAATGATCTATTATATGTTGTGGCTATTGAAGGAGCTATATCCAGATTCAGAAGACAACATTAACCTTATCAGTGATGTAAAGGTTTGAATCACTTTCCAATGTATAAGTGAGAATAATCTTTGAAATGTAGGATAACCCTGTCTAGATGCATTTGTTTCTGTCTGCATAAAAATAGAAACCATCCCAACAGTCAATGTAGTTTAACCTGACTAGAGAGACCATCCTTCTGTGAACCTCTCTAAATAAACTGTCCTCCAGTCAATAAGTGAACCTCTCTAGAGAGACCAACCTTCTGTCACTATAGTAGGACCTATTTAAAGAGGCCAGCCCTCTTACTATTAAAACCTATCTAAAGACTATCTCTCTCACTATTGTAGGACCTGTTTAAAGAGACCCCCCTTCTGTCAATAAAGTAGAACCTGTCTCGAGAGACCATCCCTCTCACTCAAGTAGGACCTGTTTAGAGAGACCACCCTTCTGTCAATAAAGTAGAACCTGTCTCGAGAGACCATCCCTCTCACTATAGTAGAACCTGTCTCGAGAGACCACCCGTCTGTCAATAAAGTAGGACCTGTCTCAAGAGACCATCCCTCTCACTAAAGTAGAACCTGCCTCGAGAGACAATCTCTCTCACTATTGTAGGACCTTAAAGAGACCACCCTTCTGTCAATAAAGTAGAACCTGTCTCGAGAGATCATCCCTCTCACTATAGTAGGACCTGTTTAGAGAGACCACTCTTCTGTCAATAAAGTAGAACCTGTCTCGAGAGACCATCCCTCTCACTATAGTAGGACTTGTTTAAAGAGACCAACCTTCTGTCAATAATGTAGAACCTGTCTCAAGAGACCATCCCTCTCACTATAGTAGGACCTGTTTAAATAGACCACCCTTCTGTCAATAAAGTAGAACCTGTCTGGAGAGACCATCCCTCTCACTCAAGTAGGACCTGTTTAGAGAGACCACTCTTCTGTCAATAAAGTAGAACCTGTCTCGAGAGACCATCCCTCTCACTATAGTAGGACTTGTTTAAAGAGAGACCACCCTTCTGTCAATAAAGTAGAACCCTGTCAATAAAGTAGAACCGTCCGAGAGACCATCCCTCTCACTATAGTAGGACCTGTTTAAGAGAGACCACCCTTCTGTCAATAAAGTAGAACCTGTCTCAAGAGATCATCCCTCTCACTATAGTAGGACCTGTTTAGAGAGACCACCCTTCTGTCAATAAAGTAGAACCTGTCTCGAGAGACCATCCCTCTCACTATAGTAGGACCTGTTTAGAGAGACCACCCTTCTGTCAATAAAGTAGAACCTGTCTCGAGAGACCATCCCTCTCACTATAGTAGGACCTGTTTAGAGAGACCACCCTTCTGTCAATAAAGTAGAACCTGTCTCGAGAGATCATCCCTCTCACTATAGTAGGACCTGTTTAGAGAGACCACCCTTCTGTCAATAAAGTAGAACCTGTCTCGAGAGACCATCCCTCTCACTATAGTAGGACCTGTTTAGAGAGACCACCCTTCTGTCAATAAAGTAGAATCTGTCTCGAGAGACCATCCCTCTCACTATAGTAGGACCTGTTTAGAGAGACCACCCTTCTGTCAATAAAGTAGAACCTGTCTCGAGAGACCATCCCTCTCACTATAGTAGGACCTGTTTAGAGAGACCACCCTTCTGTCAATAAAGTAGAGAGACCATCCCTCTCACTATAGTAGGACCTGTTTAGAGAGACCACCCTTCTGTCAATAAAGTAGAACCTGTCTCGAGAGATCATCCCTCTCACTATAGTAGGACCTGTTTAGAGAGACCACCCTTCTGTCAATAAAGTAGAACCTGTCTCGAGAGATCATCCCTCTCACTATTGTAGGACCTGTTTAGAGAGACCACCCTTCTGTCAATAAAGTAGAACCTGTCTCGAGAGACCATCCCTCTCACTATAGTAGGACCTGTTTAGAGAGACCACCCTTGTGTCAATAAAGTAGAACCTGGCTCGAGAGACCATCCCTCTCACTATAGTAGGACCTGTTTAAGAAGACCACCCTTCTGTCAATAAAGTAGAACCTGTCTCGAGAGATCATCCCTCTCACTATAGTAGACCTGTTAGAGACACCTCTGTCTAAGTCTGAGAGACCATCCCTCTCACTATAGTAGGACCTGTTTAGAGAGACCACCCTTCTGTCATAAAGTAAACGTTAGAGACCTCCTCTCAGAGATACCCCTCTCATAAAGTAGAACCTGTAGAGAGACCATCCCTCTCACTATAGTAGGACCTGTTTAGAAGACCACCCTTCTGTCAATAAAGTAGAACCTGTCTCGAGAGATCATCCCTCTCACTAAGTAGGACCTGTTTAGAGAGACCACCCTCTTCAATAAAGTAGAACCTGTTGAGAGACATCCCCTCACTATAGTAGGACCTGTTTAGAGAGACCACCCTTCTGTCAATAAAGTAGAACCGTCTCGAGAGATCATCCCTCTCACTATAGTAGGACCTGTTTAGAGAGACCACCCTTCTGTCAATAAAGTAGAACCTGTCTCGAGAGACCATCCCTCTCACTATAGTAGGACCTGTTTAGAGAGACCACCCTTCTGTCAATAAAGTAGAACCTGTCTCGAGAGATCATCCCTCTCACTATAGTAGGACCTGTTTAGAGAGACCACCCTTCTGTCAATAAAGTAGAACCTGTCTCGAGAGATCATCCCTCTCACTATAGTAGGACCTGTTTAGAGAGACCACCCTTCTGTCAATAAAGTAGAACCTGTCTCGAGAGATCATCCCTCTCACTATAGTAGGACCTGTTTAGAGAGACCACCCTTCTGTCAATAAAGTAGAACCTGTCTCGAGAGATCATCCCTCTCACTATAGTAGGACCTGTTTAGAGAGACCACCCTTCTGTCAATAAAGTAGAACCTGTCTCGAGAGATCATCCCTCTCACTATAGTAGGACCTGTTTAGAGAGACCACCCTTCTGTCAATAAAGTAGAACCTGTCTCGAGAGATCATCCCTCTCACTAAAGTAGAACCTGTTTAGAGAGACCACCCTTCTGTCAATAAAGTAGAACCTGTCTCGAGAGATCATCCCTCTCACTATAGTAGGACCTGTTTAGAGAGACCACCCTTCTGTCAATAAAGTAGAACCTGTCTCGAGAGATCATCCCTCTCACTATAGTAGGACCTGTTTAGAGAGACCACCCTTCTGTCAATAAAGTAGAACCTGTCTCGAGAGATCATCCCTCTCACTATAGTAGGACCTGTTTAGAGAGACCACCCTTCTGTCAATAAAGTAGAACCTGTCTCGAGAGATCATCCCTCTCACTAAAGTAGAACCTGTCTCGAGAGACCATCCCTCTCACTATAGTAGGACCTGTTTAGAGAGACCACCCTTCTGTCAATAAAGTAGAACCTGTCTCGAGAGATCATCCCTCTCACTATAGTAGGACCTGTTTAGAGAGACCACCCTTCTGTCAATAAAGTAGAACCTGTCTCAAGAGACCATCCCTCTCACTATAGTAGAACCTGTCTCGAGAGACCACCCGTCTGTCAATAAAGTAGGACCTGTCTCAAGAGACCATCCCTCTCACTAAAGTAGAACCTGTCTCGAGAGACCATCCCTCTCACTATAGTAGGACCTGTTTAGAGAGACCACCCTTCTGTCAATAAAGTAGAACCTGTCTCAAGAGACCATCCCTCTCACTAAAGTAGAACCTGTCTCGAGAGACCATCTCTCTCACTATAGTAGGACCTGTTTAGAGAGACCACCCTTCTGTCAATAAAGTAGAACCTGTCTCGAGAGACCATCCCTCTCACTATAGTAGGACGTGTTTAAAGAGACCACCTGTCTGTCAATAAAGTAGAACCTGGCTCGAGAAACCATCCCTCTAACTATAGTAGGACCTGTTTAGAGAGACCACCCTTCTGTCAATAAAGTAGAACCTGTCTCAAGAGACCATCCCTCTCACAAGAGACCATCTCTCTCACTATAGTAGGACCTGTTTAGAGAGACCACCCTTCTGTCAATAAAGTAGAACCTGTCTCGAGAGACCATCCCTCTCACTATAGTAGGACCTGTTTAAAGAGACCACCTGTCTGTCAATAAAGTAAAACCTGTCTCGAGAGATCATCCCTCTCACTATAGTAGGACCTGTTTAAAGAGACCACCTGTCTGTCAATAAAGTAGAACCTGTCTCAAGAGACCATCCCTCTCACTATAGTAGGACCTGTTTAAAGAGACCACCTGTCTGTCAATAAAGTAGAACCTGGCTTGAGAGACCATCCCTCTCACTATAGTAGGACCTGTTTAGAGAGACCACCTGTCTGTCAATAAAGTAGAACCTGTCTCGAGAGACCATCCCTCTCACTATAGTAGGACCTGTTTAGAGAGACCACCCTTCTGTCAATAAAGTAGAACCTGTCTCGAGAGATCATCCCTCTCACTATAGCAGGACCTGTTTAAAGAGACCAACCGTCTGTCAATAAAGTAGAACCTGTCTCGAGAGACCATCCTTCTCACTATAGTAGGACCTGTTTAAAGAGACCACCCGTCTGTCAATAAAGTAGAGCCTGTCTCGTGAGACCATCCCTCTCACTACAGTAGGACCTGTTTAAAGAGACCACCTTTCTGTCAATAAAGTAGCACCTGTCTCGAGAGACCATCCCTCTCACTATTGTAGGACCTGTTTAAAGAGACCACCTGTCTGCCAAAAAAGTTGAACCTGTCTAGAGAGACCATCCCTCTCACTATAGTAGGACCTGTTTAGAGAGATCACCCTTCTGCCACGATAGGTTCTATTACTAGTAGTCCTGAGACCATTCCATTTGTCACCATAGTACATCGTATAATCTGTATAGAAAGAGCCTCAAAATTTCTATAGGTTACACATCACAAACTTTCTTGGGAAAAAGGAATTTTTAACTGATTTACACATTATGATTGCAAAAGGAAGGATTCAAGAAATTAATGTATATTTTGCTGTAATTTGAAGTAATTTCATACTGGAAATTTGTCAATCTCAAAAAGACCTTAAAAATTTCTTCTAGCATGGTGGACTTTGTTATGCTAAAAATCAGACTGGTATTGGAGTACTGTCTGGAATCTGCCACCTGTCTCTGTCATACCAATACTTGTGCACTGTTTCTGTACTATTTGTGTATTGTGTTATTTGTGTACTATTTTTGTACTGTGTTAGAGTAGGAAAAGAGAGTTTCTTGAATGTGTTGTATATTTGTTCAGCACATTGTTCTAGACTGCATATATGAATGCACATCATCAGATAGGCCTTCAACAAATTCTTCTAAGTATGGTGCTCTTTATCAACATTACTTCTAGCTACTTTGTTATCTATAATGTATTTACTTTTTTATGGAGAAACATGATAATTTCTTTGATTAAAAACTAAAATATCTGAATTTTGAATTTTTTTCAAAAAATATTAACTTTCAGTGATATCAGGTTTTTGAAAAAGTTTTCTGTTGTGTTCATCAAGCTAACAAAGCAGTAAAGAATGATGATTCAGATTCCACCTGTAATTGTGGTTGAATATACAGAAATAAAAAGCATTAGAATCACACAAATAGGGAGCCTATTACCGGGCTCCAGGAAGTATGTGATGAAGTTCTCCGATGTTTCCTGCCTTCTAACATCAACCAGTTCCTGGCATGGTGGCTTTCATGCGTTTCGCGTTTGTAGGTCTTTGAATTCTCCATGAAAATGTCTTAGTAGCTAATAGAACCAGACTATGATCTTGTACATACAAAATCTGGATTCTGACAATTCTCTCTCTTTCTTCTGTTTCTAAACAAGATACTAGTATAACAAATTTTCAAAATTACAATTGGTAAATAAATTATGTATTCTTATATTAATAATTGAAGAAACTAATACAAGTTTGTAACTAGAAAAAGTTTAAATTGAATTTTGTATTTTAAATAAAAATGAAATATGACAGAATAAAATCAAATTGCCACTTAAATTCTAATTTATATTTTATTACGAATTTCCTTTGTTACTACCTGAATTAAACAACACTGGGTTTACTTACTTTAATACAGAGAAATTTTACAAAAAAATACTTTATATCTTTACCTTGCTTTCTTTCTACACATGACTAATACTGGTACATGTAAAGGATAAGATTTTGAGTGGTTTTGAAAATGTCTGTAAAAATAAGATAACTAAGCATTGGCATTGCTTCCAACATCTGAATTGACAAATACATTTGTATGATATCTGATTTCAGGGTTGTGTGCTACACAAGCTTTATTTTTTTGTATATTTTTGGGGGCATTACTATTATCCAGTCTTTTCTAAAGTCTGATTAACATATTTGTATATAACACTCGGAAATAAACTGTATCAGTAGGCAAAATTCAAGATTTTTAAGCTGTACTTCAACATAATTTATTATAATGTGGATAGTTTATGCTGAAATTATGTAATATTAAAAAAAAGGTCAAAGGCAAAGGGGCTGTTTTAATGTATTCATGTTGAAGACTATAGATTTCCTATTGAGATATAGGCACAGCTTACTGTCCAAAGAGCCACATAAAATAACTATAATTTGAATGTATACTTGAGAATATGGGGCTGTATGTCAAAGTTCAAAGGCCAGTAGGTACTTTTGTTGTCTGGCAATGTGTACTACTGAGTATTTGGCAGTGGTTCAAACCCCTGTTGACATGCTCTATACCACTTGTACTAGGCCTACCTAATGTTGTAGTGAAGGCTCTCTGGCAGGATCAGACACATCTGGGAAAAGTGGAATCAACATATCCTGTTCCTAAGGGACAGGACACATCCCCATAGGGTTCACAATGTGGAGAATTATTCATACTCTTCATACATTACAAGAGGGTTGGGAACAGTCACTGAAGGTGGGGCAAGTCATCTGAGGCTGGGACATGTCACAGATCATCAGAGGGTGGGTTAAAAATCTAAAAAGTATGGTATACAAAGGTACCAACTGGGTGTATGGTGTATGTCAGTAGGGTATGGTGGTGGGATCTTGGAAGGTATCTTGCTCGACATTTGCTAGCAGAGTGGGAAATTTTGCTACATAGTAAGTGGGGATTTCAGTTACAGAATGAGACACTCAGACAGGCAGTTAGCATGCTTGGAGCATGTCACTAACTAAGGAAATGGCATGTTGTTTGGAGGGTGGGGCTTGTTGTATTGGTATACCGAATTCATTGCATCGTTAGAAGGATAATGAATATTGTTAGAAAGATAAGGAATGGTTTTTTTCTGAGTGTGGCTTGTCCTAAACAGGGTGACATGTCACTATAGCAGGGTGGAACACGCATGTTGCCTTGCTTCCATAAGATGTTTAAGGTATACAATTATCTGAAGTATTACTTGATGATTTGCCAGTGTACTCAGAAAAGACAAAGTGGTTTTACAGTGGTTACACCATCTTACATATGTTAGCTGTTAGAGTCATGTAGATCTAGGTAATGGTGGTGTGTTACTACTACTAGATCAAATGTATTCTGAGAAAAGGTGGCTGATGTGTCTGTGTATTGTATAAAGGTGTTTTGTGTAACATGTGTTTCTTACTTCCGACCGGACAGACGGGTCAGGACTTCATATAACCAATGTTTTTTGTCCTTTATATTGTTCTGTACAGAATTTCTTTTCTTTGCACTTAAAACTTCCTCATACAAATGCTTAAGCTTAACTGCAATGATACTTTTATAGTTTTTGTTGTGTCTTTTCATCCATTTTCTTATTAAGACTTTATGTCAAACACTCTCACTGGAACTGAGTTACCAATTAAAAGTAGGCCACCATGATTTACATTTTGACCTTAACCTCTGGCAGTAGGGTTTTACTTGGACCCAAATGATTGCTTCAGATTAGAAAGGACCTTAAAATAATAAGGTTCAACTGTTCTGTTTAAAGTTTGAGTTACCACCCTTTGTTTGATCTTTTGTCCCTTGATTGTCATAACTTTTTCTTAGGATTTTTCTGATGCCCCCAAAATAAAAATGGAGGTATAAAGAAGGTTTATGTCCATCTGGCCCTGTCACTTTCATGTTACACCGGGGGTACCCCATTCTGGTTTTATATACCAAAACATAAATAATTCTAGTTCCATTAGCTTCAGCAATGCATGTTTATTCTACAAAAGGCACACTTCATTAGGACTACATGAATGACACATCAGCTCTGTTCAATGTTTGATGGCTATCTATAGATCTGTTCAGTTTTAACAAGCTTCAAATTGAAGATGACTGATCTAGTGTGAGCGGCAAGTGTTACTGTAAGTAAAGCAAACTCCCTGGTCAGGAAATCTTACATAAATATGTCTGGCATTTCGTCATGCAGTAGAGTATTTTTGGAATTAATTCGGATGATAGGTATTTTGTCTTTAATCACTCAGCTGTTGTTTAACTACATCCCAAGTGCTATCATTGGCATTCAACACATCTTTTTTTAAATATAAAAGAAATTTTGCCATAACTCATAGGAAAACGACTGGTGCTTGGTGATTTAAAGAGATTATTCACTTGTGAAAAATTCTGAGCTGCCATTAGTATGTTTCCCTCCCATGGTGAAATTTGTAATAAAACGCTCAGCAAGAATAGTTTATCTGAGGGTATCATTGATGTTTTACCTTACAACATTAGAAACAGCTTGTTAAGATAAACAAATGTACAGCATAAAATTTTAATTTTACAGGAAATTAAAAGTAGAAAATAAAGCAAAGTCCTCAAATTGGTTTAAATTCCTCTTGAAATACACTTCATTGAACAGCATAATAAAATGTTTTGCAGAAATTGAAAGAGAAAACTTCTCATTGATAAATATTAAATGATATTGACTAAGCAATTAAATATATTATAGTTTTGAATATATATATCTATACTAACAACAGTGATGATTAATTTGGAATTTTGGCCTCAACGTTTGGCCACATTATTACTAAAAAAATACATTAAATTAAAATTTAGTATTATCAAAACTTGTCAAAATACATGGGGAAAAAATTATCATTTTCACAGGGACAAAAATTGAGTGTGAATTTTCAGACATCTGCCTTTATGATGTTCATGGTTGTACACATTATAACGAGGTGCTGTACCCGTGTCCTAATTAGTGCCGTAATCAGATAATACAAAATTGACCATTAAAAACAGCATTTACCTCTACAATGCACAAATATATTCAAATTTACATCATATGATTATAATCCTAACCATCCAATATATTACGCATAAAATTATTTTCACATGCTGATATTTTGTTGTAGAACAGTGACAAATTGATAATGATATGCCTTCAAAAGAACATGACAGTTTATATTTATTTCAACCATGAAATTAGATGGTTCCTGTTTTCATTTTAATTTCCCATGAATGATTTATTTTCAATTTTGTTTATAATTTGAACACAGCATTGTGCTGGTATTCAAAGTGTAACATATAATACACATTTTGTTTTGCAAATTCAATGCAGCATACCTTGGTGTAATAAATCTATTCCATTTGATCATAAAACTATTTTTTAAACTGAAATTAAGTTACTGTGTCTTACCAGTTGTACCTTTGAAGTGTCTGTGGCATTTAGTTATATCATACTTACATGTTACATAATCCAAACCACACACATCTACAATATACGTCTCAAGCCTCAATTACACTCGAAACTCATTCAAAACACAAAATAAGATTTAATGCACTTCGGATTTATTTTTATACAGGTGTACTGAGTGACCTTGAAATTAACAAAAAAGAGTCGTTAGTAATGAAACAATAAAGACTATAGCTTGTGATAAGGATATTTTCATAGCTATTAATGCAAATAAAATGAATTTGATAACTTGCCATAGAGTTGTACCTTAGTAAACCTCCTGGTATCAAATCAATGGGATATCTTAATGAAAATATCTTCTATACATATTGTACATATAGGCAGGATAACAAGTTGATCAGTTTTGGTTGAATACTTTTCTAATTATCAGTCCCTGTGGTACCTATAACTCAAAATTAATTATTTCCTAGAGGTGATACACTACAGATATATTTCAAATAATTATATGAGAAATTTTGTTTGAAGGTATTCATTGAGCATTGCAGTTGATAACCTTGCATCTCAAATAAATAACCATCTATTCCACTGTAAATGATGGGGTTCACAAATCTATTTAGTACAGAAAAAAATGATTTCTTTTTCGTGTATTTTGTCTGATTAATTAATCAGTAATGAACTAGGGAAAGAGACATGAAGTGTAATACGAGAAGAAGAGAGAAAAAAGAAGAATAAAACTTGGCTGGGTTGGTTATCACCAAAGATATATTTGTAGGATCTAGTGCCGTCCAATCAATACTTGGGGCATTAATCCTGTACAAATCAGGTGTCATGGGATAGGAATACTCTGATTTATGAACCTATAACATGAAAGATTGCATTATCTAAGTGCAATGTGCTGCACAGCCCTCAGCGGACCAAGGGTATGTAGAAGGTCAATAAGTACATTTATCACGTACCTGGTACATGCAATGTCACAATATTTTGTCACTTGGAGATTTCTCTAGGTGTCCTCACTTAAAATGACATTTCTACTTTGATTTTTTGTATTGAAAACCTGACAGGCACAAAGTAGGCCAAAGTCACAACCATGTATCATCAAATTACCTACAGTAAAATTCAAAGTTTTACTTCAAGTTCTAGAATTTTTTTTTTTTTTTATCAGACTTTTCTCTGAATACAAATTAAAATGAAGACATTGTCTGTATTTTGGAAATAATATGCATATAAAAACCTCCCAATTGACAAAGAGATAATAGTCCTTATAGGTCTATATACACAGATCAACATTTGTTAAATCTGGTCATTTTGGACCCTAAGAAAGTGGTTGTATTAGCAAGGGATCTTTATACAAAGGTGGCTGCTCAGGCATGTTTTATTGTATCTAAAATATTAAAAAAAGTTTAACTATTTTGTTGTAATTCAGTATTATGTTGATGTATTTGAGGAAATATGAATAAGTACAATGTCATATTTTGATGTCATGGATTCAAAAGAAAGTTGTAAGCTGGTGAAAATCAGAATGTTGATGTTTTTCATCTATTATTACTTTGGCCATGCCCTCTCAACCATGTTATTGAAGACATAAATCCATTCAGAATGGCTGTAATCTTGGTGATTCATATAACTATCTAAAACTCCTAGGAACTGCAGGGTTACACCTCATCAATCATTATCATTTTGGGAAATGGGAATTGCTTGGGAGTATCAACTGGAAACAAACATGGCAATAAAAACAGAAGTCTACAGTTAATAAAGACGTTGAACATTCACTAGCTACCATAGCAAACTGATGGCCATCATCTGGGAAACTGAAAATATAATACTGATAATGCTACATCGTACATCAAACTGAAGTAAGGGATCTTTGTCATTGGTAACTCAGGCAAGAAATTACTAACGTTAAGAAAATTATTTGAAGCTTTCATGATTTACTCCAGCACATTTGGTACAAGTAGAGACCAATTATGATGATTTACCCGGTATAGTAAAAATATCAGGTTTATATTTAATCTAGATGAAACACACATATCTATACATAGCTGTGTTTCAGTAAATGAAACACACATTAGACATTTTTCTTAATCAATCAAATATTTAAATCTGTACAAGAGTAATGTCCCTTTCGGATATTGTATCTTTTATGCCAGTAGTGTGAAGAGTTACTTATCTATTTTAATATCCATGTTAGAGTTATCTCCCTTTGGAATGCTTACTCCTCATCATGTTATATGATATCTGTACAATAGTTATCTCCCTTTGGGATGCTTACTCCTCGTCATGTTATATAATATCTGTGTTAGAGTTATCTCCCTTTGGAATGCTTACTCCTCATCATGTTATATGATACCTGTACAATAGTTATCTCCCTTTGGGATCTGTACAATAGTTATCTCCCTTTGGGATGCTTACTCCTCATCAAATAAGTATCTATTTTAGTTGTCAGTTATCTCCCTTTATAGTATCGGTATGCTTATTCATAATCATTGTATATAGCATCTCTGTCAGAGTTATCTCCCCTCAGTATACTAATTACCTAACAAATTAAATCTTTGGAGTTTGTCAGTTATCTAATTTCCTGTGTTTTGCTTGCAACCTATACAAACTTCTACATAAGAAGATTCTTCATGTTATTGATCTGCCAAATGGGGTAACCTATGGAATCTTGTTCCAAATTCTTATAATATGCAGGCTATACAAGCAATTTTTTAATAGAAAGTTACCTCTTTCCATGCCAAAGTTTTTCAGATGAGATGATTTTCTTGCATTTGAAGCCTTTTTTCAAACAAATAAACAATACATTTACACTTTTAAGATTACATATAACCACTGGGTAATCCACCACTCTGAGTTATATGGAATTTGTTCTACAAAATCATAGAAAATGTAAGTTTTTGCTTTTGACAGACAACAGTATTCTTGTGCATGTAAACAAAAGTATAGGATCTTTCCTTAAAATGCTTTCGGGGGTCCTGTGCTGGAAACAGTAGATGCTTTTGTACACCTAGATGTTTTTGTATGTTGCAGATATGAGGAAAGCCCTATCTCGGGATGTAGAGAAGAAATCCATGGTTCCAATTCCTCACCCTGTCCGACCCGAGGAGTTGGATTGAACCTAAGCCAGGCGAATCACCATGGAGACATGTTTTGGTTTACCATAGTGACTTTAACTTCCTGTGTCCTTGCCCTTGTCTTTATGGCTACTTTGATGAACTTCTTGTCTCTAGTAGCCCAGCACTATTCTCATGTCTCTGGAAACAGGCACACAGACTTGTAAGACACAAAGGCTTGGACAGATAAGGACTTGTGAGGCACAAATTAATTCTGAAAACACCAAATAATGGGATTTAAGGCTTAATGAACTGCCATTGGCATTCACAAGAAAAACTTGTCACAGTAATCAACATCTCTTTAGAACTGACTGGTGCAAAGAACACTTTCTAAAAGAAAGTATAATTCATCAGTTAAAAAGATTAACTTGAATTTATTTCATATTTTTGAGCTATTGCACAAAAACAGAGTTTACGCTCACAAGAAATCAACTTTCTGAGTGCACTCTGGTTTTGAGTTATATGTTCATGATATGAAATCATATTCAAGTTAATCCTGTTTATTATACAAACTCTTTTTATAAAATCTGAAATGAGATCACTAAAAGTGAGTTTTATAAATACGGTACATATTTTTGAAACTGGTAATACTGAATGGGAACCTCATTGGGCAAGTATCCATGGTTTTACGCCTGGCAACCTAATTAATTAATCAATTAAAAGAAAGAAATTGAGGGTTTGTCTTGATTTGTTATTTAAGTTGCTTACTTGGATAAATTTTCATTTGAATACTAACATTACATAGTATGCTTACACTCCAGACTAAAGTGGATTCTTCATCCAATTCATAAATAATCATGATTCTAATTAGGTGTACTTGGAGTTATTTTGAAAAGTGTCATCAAACTGCATGATTTACACTCCAACTGAAACAGAAATATAAAAGATTCAGGATTGTAGGAAAGAAACACAGAAGCACTAGCAAAACATAGATTTCCATATCAAGGTGGAATATATTATATATATGGATAAAGAACAAAATAAACGGTCTAATGTAAGGATTGGACAATAGACACATAACATACATGAAATAACAAATAAACTTGACTACATACTACACTTATTTCAACTTTCTAAGAATCCTTCTTGATGAAGGCTATCATATGTTAATTGTTAGTGATTGGATGCTATTGTAAATGACTAATTATGGATCAAAAGGTGAACATTATCTCTAATTGTATGAATTTAATCAATGTTGATGAATTTTTAAAACTTTCAATGAATTAACAAATTTATTTTACCGTTTTAGTAAGATGTGTACAAAAGTGTTTGATGTTTCTCTTGGTTAAAAAATAAATAGAGATGTGAGGAGCAACTTTGCCATAGTTGTTTGGAAATCCAACAGCTTCCTGATACTATATCACCCAAGTCTTACTACATGTATGTTGTATATAAGACACACTTTATAAACATAGGTGATCAAACGGCTGTACCACTTGTTATATATACGTGTATATAGTGTATGTGTAGTAGTTAAACAAGTTTTAGGAGAAAAACATATTGAATACAGTTTGGAAACTTAAGCTTAACAACGAACTGTTCCGGAAAACTGAATCAATTCGGTTCCATAATTATACTGCTGTAGCCTATACGCCCCCGCAAGCCATTTACATATTGGAAATCGTGATGATGTGGGGCTTCCAGCGATTGTTTCATCTAGAACACCCTATAATTTACAAGGCATGCGAATTAAAATATTGTTTGCAGATCCTAATAATTGCAGCCATTACATATAATGATTACAGGACCTAGCCCACGCCGAAATAAAAATAATCTAAATAGCCATTGAGAGAAATCTAACAGTGAGACTTGTCATCAGGCGTAAATATTATGGAGAGGCCATTCACAAGCAGTTATTTCCGTCCGCATGGATTTATATATAATGTTTCCTCATTATTGAAGGCAACACCTTCCTCTTAGGAGGAAGCGTTCTGAAACTGCATACATGGCCCAGATGTCTGAAAAGGCCATGGGGAATCAATTCTAAAAATATTCTGTGTGTCAAGTTTTATCTTTAGTCTTTTACGAAATCCATGCTAATCAAAGAAAAACGTTATTCAATTTTGATTGTAAAGATAACGGTTTTATTACATGTACTAACAACTGACATTGTATGTAGTGGTTTGCTCCTCATAGGAAATTCTGCGCTATGTTTAATCCAGAAAAAAAGACGCTAGAAGTTACTGATGCCTGTGTGTCATGTTGAAACAATTCAAGTTTGAAACTAGGAACAAACATTTTGTCCAATCAAACGTGAACTGTACAGAGGTCATAATCGATGTCGAGTGCAGAAGTGTAGGTATTACCGATGTTAGTCTTATGATAAAACTCGGTTTTCAAATTCAAAACGTGTGATATTTCATGCGACATTTACCACTATGTCGATAGTATATTGATGTTTTTATTGATCTGAACCATCATATATAACAGTGTATGTTTTATGACAGTTTGTGATGGTGAAATTACAAGAAATACAACTTTAAAAATCGGGCATGATATGCCTATAAGTGTAATGATATGACTATAATTGTAACCATTGTGCTCTGGACAACTCTTCCACTCGGAGAATGAGATTAATCTAATAAGTTAATCGGAGCCCCACAATGTTGACATAATAACTGTTTTAGCCACAAATACGTACGTAACCGAACTTTGGGTAATTTCTGAAGCAGTAGGCTTCTATGTGGGTACCAAAACATAACAAAACTGACTTGGTCAGCGATTATAGATAATAGCTGATATTGCCATATTTGTTCACATTTAGACGGCGTTCTTACAGTTAGAATTACTGTATTCCGTGTGCAAAATTTTAGACTAAACAGCATTTGCGGCCACATGAAGGTATATATAACTTTTCGAAGGAAATGTTCTAATTAAAAATCATATGTCTGACAAGTGTAGTTTCTTAGAGCGATATTAACAACCCATATAGTCATTATCTGATCTAATAATATAACTTATCGGTAAGTTATAAGTACGGTAAAAATCACATTCTGTATAGTTACAGTCACCGAATGACATGTCAATTTCATTATAGCATATGTATAATTAACCACTAAAGTTCACTTTCTTAACCGTTTATGACAATGAAGACATGCAGTGCAGAAAATAAATGTCTCTCCCATCATTTCCATTGGTGACAATACTTATTTCCCCGTTTTTTCAATTAGGTCGGATTCCGTTATAATTTGATTTCAATTCCAGTTTTATATATTTAAATTACAATTTAATTCCAAAATATCATATAAAAGGTAAACTCATTGGTTACACCGACGGATTACTATGGAGATCACGTTCTAATGTTCGCAACCGTGATGCGTCCTGGTCGGGTAACACACAGCGGGGCAGACGACATCCTTTCAAAATTCCTACCCAAGATCGGCCACAAACGCGAAGAAATATTCACGCTCAACCAACCCCACATAGATATGATTTAAGGAGTGATATAAGTACTGATATAAGTCCCCTCTCTCGTCTGCTCTCTGAAGGACGACACGGATGGTCATGGGTCTTCTGCACCTTTTCTGGACGTTCATATTATTTCCCATTTTTTACGAACATGACGACCTATTCAAAATGAAAACTTTAGTCTTTCAATTATCGTTTCTGTCTGTGTTTCTTGTTTTACTGAAATGATCGACTATTTCATACCTCTCGCCGTTACTTTGATTTACTTTTTCATGTTTTATAATGTCTACGATTAGGCTACACATTGTATTGCAATCGTGTTACGACTAGCCCTCCACTCCTGGGTTGCTGCTAGGGTATATGTGTGGTCAGAAATTTTACTCAGATGATGCTTGGCAGCTGTCATTATATGCAATTATTCATCCTATTGTTAAATGTTAAGTTATTATATAGTCATATTATAATGATGAAAACATAAACATAACTAAAAATTGAATAATATATTTGTAATGTGATATGCAAATAAGTATGAGATATAAAACATAATAGACGGACAATGCCATTGACGGCATGCTACAGTGAGAGTGCGCTATAATACAGGCAAAAACACGAATGATACCGCAGCTTCCCTCTGTACAGCCCACACATCTCGTCACATACAGGAGAGACAGTCCTTAAATGACCTTAGTTATCAAAAGGACGACAAAGAAATTAACTAACAAACCACACAAAAACATGCATTTACAAATGTTTGGTGAGATATTAGTCGAGTCACTGTGACATGGTCTAAAATCATTGCATTGGTACATTATATTGTTACCAACCAAGTTTGTAATATTGATGATGTAGGCGGGACTTGTTTTCCCGCGCATGTTATCGTTAGGTAATAATTAGACTCGACGGACCTCTGCGATCTCAATCGTTTGACCTTTCAAAGACTTTAAACACCAAATTAAAACAAAGTATAAATACTTTATAAAAGCTGACAGTTTCTAACTCCAGGAGGGACACAGACTGAACGAAGTCATTTTGTTTCGGGTTGCTGCAATAATATTAGATATTTAAACATTTTGAAATAATTAAATGTGAACTGGGGACTTGTGTTGATTTAAGAACATAATTACGTATTATAACAATAGGTTGGCAGAGGGAGGCAAACCAAACCAATGTACATTCTATATCATTTTAATCTTTTGTAGAGTATCTAAGAGGTGTTTGATATTATTTCTCTTATACAAAGACATTCTTTGTTAATACTTATAGTATTCGTTCCGTTATCGCTACTGTATGTGAATCATACAAAGCTTTTATATATAAAACGTTTATATAAATAACAAGAGATAGCTGTGTTGTAATGGGGAAAACGCCTTCGCCACCTCTATTTAGAAGTTCTTCTCAAACTTGAAATTTGTACACCACGTTCTGTTAAAAGAATTATACAATCGAATACATGATAAATTATATGAGATAGATTTTTATCCTTGATTTCTTTGAGGGGGTCAAAAATGAGTCATATCTCTTGAAATGAAATACGATGTGAGATTCTCTGGGCTCTATTACACTAAATCTTATATCAGTTTTCTCCTTCAAATACAATATTCCTAAGCTCGGCTTTATGAAACGATAATAAATTACATATAATATGACTATTTTTTACATGAGTCATTTGTTCCGGCGTGAAAGGAAAACAAAATTACTTACAACTATACATTTTTGTCCATTTTCAAAATGAAACGAGAAATTCCAATGAATTCGATTATTCCAAACCTTGGTTTCAGGTAATAGTGGAATGTTTGATATCACTATACTAACTAATATACCCGTATAAAATCTTTTATCGCATTTATGATAATACAGGCGACTAAATTTAAGTACTTATATTTTCTAGCACTACAAAAAAATTCATTTCTTTTTGATACCATGCCTTTCTTCTAAGTTTCGTTCTTGACATCGCAACTTTTTTGGATTTTGAGTTGAATGTTTAACTTTCTGAGGAAGGATCTGTGTTTTTTCTGCTCACCATTTAGCTGATGAAAACGAAACCAAACCCCTACCTATTATAGTCCCTTGGTTTATAACTGCCAAATATATCATGGTTTCTCTAGACTGGCATAAGCGGACGGGGTGTGCTGTTTGATATCTTTAATTGATTGGTTGAATTAACGTCTTTTAATAGATAGGGTCCTTGGCATTTAAAGATGGACTCTTGTTGCGTGTGTGAAGTGCGTGTATTTTACTAATTCGTGTTGTCTTCAGGCAAAAGAGGAAGTCTTGACCTTTTTAGCTCACCTGGTCCAAAGGGCTCTGAGCCCCCGTGGGCAGAAGGGTTGGCCCAATAGGGAAAATAGAGGTAAATCCTTTAAATCGCTATAAGTCATAGAGTTCTGTATGGATTATTACCACATTTGGCCAGAAACATCCTCTGGGGAAGGAGAAAAGAGTTTGTTTTAATTTTGGCTCTGACCCCCGGGGCAGGAGGGACGGGGCCAATAGGGAAAGTAGAGTTAAATCATTTAAATCGTTCTTAGTCATAGAGTTCTGCATGGATTGTTACCAAGTTTGGCCAGAAACATCCTCTAGGAAGGGGAACAGAGTTTTGTATAAATTTTGGCTCTGAGCCCCCGGGGGGAGGGGGGGGGGCAGGAGGAGCGGGGCCCAATAGGGGAAATAGAGGTAAATCCTTTAAATCTAGTCATAGAGTTCTGCATTGATTGTAACTAAAGGCCTGAAACATCCTCTACAGAAGGGGAACAGAATTTGTATACATTTAGGCTCTGACACCCAGGAGCGGAATGAATGGGGCCCGATAGGGAAATAAGAGTTAAATATTTAAATTCCTCCAGAAAAGGAGCAATGAACCTGTATTCAGAACATTATTTGGCATTGCAAACCATGTAGGCGATACAGACTCTCTGGACCTCTTGTTTATATTGCTATTGTACTGAAGCATGTAGTCGAATACATCAAACAAGCCCTTTATACTGACAACGGAGGTACTAGTCGCTCTTTATGCCGAGCGCTAAGCAGGGGCAGAAAATACAACTTTCATAGGCTATGGTGTGTCTCAGCAAGTGGACAAAACCCAGAGCCTTCCTCACAAGGGCGAGTGCTCAACTGGTAAAAAACGTTAGAAAGAAAAAAATAGTTAAGAAGAATAGAAAAGATAATATCCTAAATTTATTCGCCTTTTACAATCATGCACTAGGGACAGCATGTACTATTCTAACGTCCTACCTTTTCTTTGATAGTATGCTTCAGTTAAACACCAATATAACAATGACAGTCTCTCACAGAGTTCATTGCAGTCCCCTGGATGAGGGAGCGGAATGAAACCTGGGAAAGATTGGATCAATGAATCTTTCGCCGTTCACTCCACAGTGCTCAGGATCTGTAACTCGCCTTGGACAGTTCCGTGTTCTGCTTCAACATCTACGTTTCAGTTCATTGTTGTGATGTAAAATGTATTTGGGCATGGCTTCTGTCCTATTGTGTATAATGTTCCCATGTCCGAGGGGATGACGTTAGCTTCAAGCCCAATATAGTTTACTGCATGTTCTTCCTTGTGATAGTCTTCTTCCCTGACATTTAGTTGTTAAAGTTCCTAGTTATACCCACGGTCTTTACGGAGGATATTGTCGTCCCTGTGGTGTTGGATTATAAAACCCGGTAGTACACATCAAGGGCGTAGGTGTATCGGTTGTCCTGTTTTTAGTGTCATTAGACCAGGATGATATTCAGCGATGTCTCTAAAGCAATAGTTCAGTGAACCTTTACTATTTTCATTTGGTTTGCTGAGTTTAACGTCTTATTAAACAGTCAGAGCCAGTTAGTGACGTGCCAGGCTTGTTGGCAGAGGAAAGCAATATCGCAAGGGGCCGTGTACATTTTACTGATACAACATTCGCCATTTAAACGCCATTAAATGATCATTGGTTAAAATAAAGATTAGTTAGGTTTTTAGTTTAGTTTAGTTTAAATTAATTTTATTGTAACAAAAGACAAATGGATTGGACAAAAGTTATTACAACTTACTGATGTCCTTTCCGAACTGTTAGGTAGGTTCAGGGACATTATCATTTTTGCAAAGGTTTGATGACTCTTAATATGTTTGTCTATGTGTCACTTAAATTTACTGGCGATGATTTTGTTAAACAAAATACATTTGGAAATGTTCGCCCTGAATTAGAATGGATTTGAACTAAATACTTCTGAACATTTTCGCAAGTAATTTCCTGACTTAATCTATGATGAAATGCTTGCCATACTATAGACATTGCTTTGTTGTCCCATGGGTGGAATAACACCATATTACTTCCAAAACATGTTATACTTACACAGTAATAAATGTTCGGTATTTACAACTGAGCAGACGTTACTACTGGGATTTTACTTTGTGCAACCATAATCATGAGGACGTGCTGTTAATCACACCAGGTAATCACTCTGACACCCTCGGACCCTATAACATTACGTACCTTCCACCTGCTCAACGAGACCTATACCTGGTTTATCTCTCCTCCAATACTTCTATAGACTTCTGCCGTAGGCATAACTCCACATTAACTCTTCTTTCAAAGTAACCGTTGCTGTCCTAATCCGTTTAAGTTTGAACTGACGCTATATAAAATTTAGTGGGAATCATTTACGAAAACACCAGTCGGTATTTTCCCTATTTTTTCTCAAGTTTAGGAAGTATCGACTTTTTTCGCAAGTACCAGTTTGGACCGTTTTCGGGCCATTCAGTGATAAGCTAAATATTTTGTATAAAGATAAGTTGCACATGATATGCTATTTAAAATATCCAATTTGTGGGCTCAATTTGAGGTCATATTGTTTTAAGACCTAACAAATGAAATAATAGAGTAAAAGGAATGTTTTGCGAAGGATAGGTATATGAAAACAGCACAGAAAATGAAGAAGTTGGTCACATTGATCTAGTTCGCACATAAGATGCTCTATTATACAACAAATCATTATAGTTTGCTAAAACCTTCCATTTCTGCACTTGAGATTGGTGTTTAGCACCATGCGTAGATCTTGATATATTGTAGATGATTCCAATCTGGGGTCAAAATGGGCTGGCTGACGAGGGCAAATTGAGTCAAATTCAATAACTTGTATCGTGCGGCAACTAAGAATTGTTTCAGTTTTTCAAATGTATGAAGCAGAGTTATAACTTATTTATGTTTGGTTTTGAGAGAATCCGAAACAACACGTGCATTGGAAATAGGATATATCTGCTTCCCCATTGGATAAAATCGTAAAGGCGACTAAATTTGGTGTCTCCGTTTGCGTCAACTGTTCCCCAAATACTGCCGTCAATACCCGAACTGGTGTAACAACGAATGGACTGACGTTAAACTAAGTAGATAACGAGCAAATAACGGTGGTAAAACAAGTTTCCATGGTCTGAATATAACGACCAAGCTTGAAGAAGTATATCTTAACAAGTCTATAGAAGTTAAAAACGTGGTAGATTTGTCGAACTACAAAGAAACAGAAAGAACTAGGTGACAGACACAAGTGTACCCGAGTGTTGATTCAGCATGAATTATTTATGAATACCACGTCATTTTATGACAAAAGTGAAACTAAAAGCTCATAAAACGGCGACGGTCTGACCTTGAAAAAGGGACAAAGGTCATCCATAAATGAAATCGTATTAAATCATTCGAGGTATGCCGAGTTTCAGACATAACCGACTTCTTTTAACACTCTTGGCTTGATCTAGTTTATATATAGTATAAAAAGGACACATTATTTGGCATTTATCTTGGAAAGGCGTTAGGTTCCATTCTAGATTAGACTACTACCTGAGTGTGGCCAGGTGGGTATGTAAGGCATCTTCACTTACAGTTCAGTGTGATAGCACTATAAGCTTTCTCCTAAATCTTACTGAACGTGAGAAGAATTTTAAAGAAAACGTGTTTTCAAAATGGCTTCCGTGGCAGTCATCTTGGATTTCGGATCTACTTGAAAAATAATAACACGTTAGAAGAAGTTTAAAATGTGGAAAAATTGCGCACGGCGGTAATCTTCGGACGAAGCATGATGGCTTACAACGTCCCTTCTAGTATGATGAAACGCGTAGCTCGGTTGAGTGAATTCTCGGTTGACGTATCGCCCACCACGACAGGTGCACTTTATTGCTGTCCGCTGCACTATAGTTGTAGACCTGTCATTTAACCCGACCAGACTGACAAACAACATAGACTTAATGTTCATCATTAATTTCAACTGCAAGAAATGCCGATGCAGAAATATTACATCTGCATTTACGTCCACTTTAGAAGTACTCTTGAGTAGCCGAGCTGATTGAATTCAAGTTGTCAGATTTTTTGCATAAATGATGTAATGAAATGTCGTTAAACCAAAAAATGCAAAGTTCATGATATCAAATGAGTTTGTAGAATTGACAACACGGCAAAAACCGTGATATGCAAGAAATGACGATGCAGAAAGTTGCATTTTGTCTATTTTACAAACACTCCCAGAGTAACCCTATTGCTTTGAATTCCAGTCGTCAGATTTCAACAAGATGTTTTTGCATAGATCAATGAAATACGAAATTAGCAAAACAAATGGAATATAGAGTTCATTACAGGAACAAAATTATCAATCATTTAAAACTATTCAACAACACTTATGGCAGACCAGGTATGAAAACCTTTATTCTGTGTATCAGGTTTAAAACTATGAAATCCTATTATTTGTTCTTCCCAGCTGACTTTATTCTTTCTATCGTGTTCTTGACACTTATTTTGCCTATTGTGTAGGCGACTAAATTTGGAATTTATTTTTGTCTCTTCTTCCTGACTGGTTTTACCTTTCTTACGTGGAGGTTAACACCGCTTTTTGTTTGTGTCCTTGTGATGAGCGATCGCCAAAAGAGTGGAAAGCTCTGAGTTCTGTCCCTTGGCCAAAATATACCATAGTCTATAAAAGTGGTAATTTCTGCTACTTCGTATCCTTCAGCATAAATGAAATGGGAAGACTGGTGTGTTTACTGTTGGTATGTGACTCGATGAACTGCTATAAAAAGAATATTGCGGTCTTCCAAAAGACACAAACAAGTATCACAGGCAACGAATTGAGTAACGTTACGCACAAACAACCCGTTCCGGTAATTATAAAAATGGGCAACAGAATACAGAAATGAGAATTTTACCATCATATTTAAAGTTATGTTCTACAACTCGTTTTCAACATCTCGTCGCGTTGGCCAAGCTATTGGGATGTTTGCCATTCTGCCACTTGTCCTCGACCTTTGTGTCTGAATGTCAAGGGCAAGGTGTTAAAATTCATTCTTCACTGAAAACCCCTCCCTCCATCTCTGAGTAGCTGTGTAAATCGGATCTGGTGTACCGAGCTCGCGACGAAGCAGGTACTACATCAACACCGTCACCACTTTGACATTCAGGAATTCTGCCCAAATAAAAACTAAATGGAATTTGCATTTGTGGAGTTTTTACATTCATGTCGATGCAAGCTCATTGCATGTAAATGTTTTCATTTGATTGCAATGTCGTGAGATCGTTTCGCGGTACTCCCCAAATGTTTACATTTTTGTTTATGATCGCTAAAAGAATTTATTACCAGGCGTGTTTGTTAGATTAGTATTTGTTTATGTAACTAACGTAAAAGGGTATTATTATATAATTATTTATTTTAATTGTAAATGTCACATAGTTTGCGTTCATTCTTTTGTATTTACCTATGTAAAAAAATCGGTGATGTAACTACAAATCGAGTTTAGGGCGTCATTACATGTTAGCCACCGAATTTGACATTCTAACGCCGACCCTTTACAAGACACACATAGACCCGAGTTTCCTCTTGCCCTAACACCAGACTAAGACGTCTGCTTTGGGCATTTATATGTTTCTGTCAAAATGTCTGAAGTACGCCGTCTGAAACCGATGAAAGATTGTGTAAATACGGGCATCAAACAGCTTTTTAAAAATGAAGCACATGTTATACAAGTCAATTTCTAATGAATACCTCTATCAATCTGCAAGTGTCGATTAAACCTTTGATCCCCGACTAAAGCAGACGATAACGTTCAAATTAATTTGCGTCGTCCATCGGCATGCATACATCTGTTGCTATGTTGGACTAGTCAATGGGTTGTATTTTATTGAATCGCTTTTGGAATTTTAACCTTCACTTACATATAGGTGTCTAAACGACGCATTTATTCATTGCCAATAGGGTTTCTTGTACTGTAAGTTCAGCTTTCTTTTCTTTATGGACAATTCACAATTTTCATTTGAGTTACCAAGATGTCCATCCGACAATCTGTATACTGAAGGTTTTATGAATTTTTGGCACAAATTATACATAGGTCTAGCTAGTCAAATAGGTACTGCATGTCGTGAGCTCCAGACAGAACCTCAGTTCCAATCTACATTGTTACGTATATTGAACACCGAACGATAAAAGTCAAACACACGTTAATTCACATCAAGATTTAATTAACACTGACATAACGTGACGTACGGAAACTGTTTCAGAACTTTCGCACCCAACCTTACACTTATCTCCTTCAAACACATCTGAAAATCATCTTTTATCTCACGAGTATCTAGCTTATCCAGGAGACACTGCTACATCGCCTTACCAAATTAACGAAAAATGGATAGATGTTGTTTGAAATTACAAGATGAAGAATGTAAGAAATCATAACAAATGCGCAATTTTCAAGTGGAGGAAGTCAGTCTCTATTAGGTATTGTATTTTAAAACAAAACTGATTTTTTAGTAAAAGAGGACATATGTCCGATTAAAGTGAACATTGTCCGCATAGACAAGAAACCTCTCTCCTGTCACTGTAATTGAAAACAATGAAAGAGGGAAAACATGGACGCATCGATTGCGGGAATAAAGTCTATTTATCGAGATCAAAGATTACTCCCCGCAAAATGACAATTGTACACTACACATTATATACATAACACTCGACTCAAACATGAAGCATTCAAACCCAAACTCGACTTATCACATACAAATTATACGTCTAAAGTTACAATATTTATTATGTTAAGGTTGTTTCATTTTAGCACTGCAGTTTAGTCACATTCAATAAACCAAACCTTTGCTTTCTCCGACTTCTGATGTGCACAGCTTGTATGAAATTCAAAGCTTTTTTTCTTACAGTAAGCGCCTAATTGGTTCCAAATGACACAAAACAGTCTAACATATGACATAGATACAGATGGTTTTACGGTTGGCCAAACACTGGAATGACATCAACTCCTTAATATACTTCCATAGCCATTTCCAGTATGTATTATGCGTTCATTATAAATACTATTTTCTATAGAAATTGCAAAGTATTTCTGTCTAGATTTTGATTCCATTTTAAACAGAATTTCAATGCCTCGCTTGAAAAATGTACATGTCCGTGTAAACCTAAACAATGCTTAGAAATATCTGGTGTTTTTTTATCTTTGTTATTACCACAAACATTTGAAATCTGCTATCACTACATCTGCTATAAATTTCTCCTCTCTGCTGACGGTTTAGTTAGTTTATCATTAAAGTATCTTGTCTTCCGTCGCCTATGTCGCTGATAACTATATTTCCTTTTCCTATATCGTCGTTTTCTTCGTCTAAGTTTTTTATGTTTTTGCTTTCTTTTGTCCTTTCGGCGGTTCTTCTTCCTCCGTCGTCGCAAGTCGTACTCACTATCCGGGTATTTCACGGTGTCGCCATACTGTTGCGTGGCAACCATGTAAGAGTTTGGTGAGCATGAGCCCTTATGTCGGACTTTCAACCTCGTTTTGATTGTACATCCGGTCACTCTCATATGACACCGAGAATAATAAGTATTTCCGTCACTTCCGCACACTTCCTTGTCTTTGCGTCTACGCCGTTTGCATATCAGAATGTTTGGACACGTGCATAGTGGTAGTCCTTGCATATTTTCCATGCATACTTTGAATCTGGGACATTTGACTTGCTCGCACGAACCACCTAGAAAATAAAGAAAATACAAATACTTTAACTAAAAGTTCAATTATGTGGTTTGTTGTTTAAACAACTAGAATCTACGCGCAAATCGTCATGAAAAATTATAAGGAATTCTTTCTCATAACTATGTCAGACAAATTCCTTCTTTTCATTTGCTCTGACTGACAAAATTTTGTTCTACTATTATATCAGATAGCTACAAAATGTAATCAGCGTTCCGTGCGACAGCAGCCAAAGTTTCAAAACTACGGTCTGATTCTCCTAGACGTACATTTTTGTACCTTTACAATACTATCGCTGTGCCAACATTATCTTATTAGCCATGAGGGACAGGCGAACGAGGCATAAGGAAGCATCGCAAGTTGTTTTATTAAGATTTTACGTCTAGTTTCTTCAGAAGCCGCTGACATAAACCTATCATCACTCGGGTGTTCGGTTTCTGTGGCCATCAATCGTCGTTAATCTACAAGGGTCTGGCGGTAGTCAGAACGGTACATCACTCTGTAATCACGTTAGCTAGCACGCACGGTTGGGGGCCGAACGGGAACAGACGAATCGAATTAGTAGTAGAAATTGTAAAGTGTATCCCCTCTTATCCATTCAATATCTTTCATTTAATAATTTCACGAACAGAACCCGTCTTTTAACCTTCACTAAACCGAATTAAGATGTTTTCATTTCAATAGCATTTCATTATATTGTTTAACGAACAGCATACGAACACGTATTTTGGTTTCTAGAACACGCCTGATTTGAAATCTGATGCACCTATTTCCGCTTTGTCAAGCATCTGATGTGGTCAATAAACCGTTTGAATAGCATGCTCCTTCGTTACATTGGGAAGTCGGCGATGCCACAAAGCATATACTGATGTATCAGTAAAATTTAATTATGGTTACATCCGCTTGTAACATGTATTTAAAACGCTGTTTAAAGTGGCCATCTCCGATTACCATTGATTGTAAGTATTTATTAAAAGAGAGGGGCTCGGTCCATTTGGGAAGTGCACGTAATCGTAATCAAAGAAACAGACGATACATCATAAGATGTGGCTGTTATATGGGTGTTCTTTCAGATACATATATTATAAAGTATCCGACAGCTATTTTCTGTATAGATGGCTCCTTTCTGTTGACTATGGTGGTGACGACACTCAATATAGACCTACTGTACCCGAACACATTGCTGATGAGTCCAGGAGGGACCAAATCTGGCGCTGCAGTGCAAGACTTTAAGTCCTTTTATTCTCTGGCTATAACTATGTGTAATTGACAGTTGTTAAAACACCGTATTTCATTTTTTCCTTTACGCTAACAATGAAATATTCTGATTCATATCGAACCAAGTATGAAAACCAGACTAATATACCTTCAAACAAAGGTTCCATAAAAGGTACATAGTTACCGCGAATTTATAGGTTTTTACTGAATACCAATGTTAAGAGTGTCTTAGTGGTAGTTCACTTTAACCTAAAACTGATTAGACAATGTCAACAATGATGAATGGAAAAATGCAATAGACATCAAAGTGTAAATTAAGTTTCAAAATTGGAATAGACACACCCCGATAAAAAACGTGTCCTTGGTCTTGTAAGTAACGTCTTTATGGCAAAACGTAATGTATGCACTTAACTCGTCATAACTAGTCGAATTCAAATATAAACGAAACTAAGCTCGTTTTCACAAAAATATATATTAATATATTGTAAGATGTTTTATCAGATTGAAATAGTATGATAAATTACGTGTCTCTAAAAGTACAAACAGATCAATTTAAATTTAAACATAAAATTCATATAATTAGAAATATATAAAGGGGTTAAGGCTAATCCGAGTCGTTTTGGCGACAAGATTTATTGTTCTGCATATAGAAATAATTGATTGTACAAACTTATCCCGATCAATGTCAAGG